>NC_058061.1:24937108-25237108 GCF_020085105.1 Siniperca chuatsi
TGATCTGTAGTCCATTACTTCAGCCTGTAGTTCAGAAAAGAGGGTGAGGAACGAAAGAGGGGTTATTTGGAGGTTTGATTGTGTGTGTGTGTGTGTGTGTGTGTGTGTGTGTGTGTCTGATTCAGAGAGAGAGGGGAAGAGTCAGACATTTCACAATTCAGAGTGAATAATTACCAGTTCTTTTGGTGTTCCTTTCTTCAGAGAACTAAACAGTCCATATCAGTTCTTGCTCTTCTCCCATTGTAGAATGGAAACTCATTTCCATTCGGCCGAGGAGGTGAGTTGCAGCCATCGTCGACTCAAGCCTATTAGCAATAAACCTAAACCTAAAGTAAATTATAACTCATTCCGAAGCCTTATTTCTTAGTCTTGTCACACCCAGCCTGGAAAACACGACAGCCAATTCTGTTTTGTTATAATTTACCTTGCTCCTGGTCACTTGCATCTGAATTATTATCTGAATTCTCCAGTTTTTATCAAGTTTAGTCCGATATTACAATTATTGTTTGGTGATTTTTAATATTCATCTTGACATCCGAGAATGATAGCCTTACGATAGAGAGAGATAAACACTTTTTAATTGACAAATGATTGATGGTGACCTTTGACCTTTGATTAAGAAAAACACATACAGCCGCCCTAGGCAATTCTCAATCATCTATACATCCTGTGTCCCTAAAAAGGATCAGTGTTTCCTGCTCTTTCACAGAAGGCCCCCTTTGTATGAAGACAGATCAAGAAATGTCTCTTTTATGATCCTTTGGCCTATGTCCAGTCAATCAGCTACTCAGAATGTCGCCGGGACAGCATGTGGAGAGGTCTCTTTGCTGTGTCTCCAGATGCTCATCTGTATTGGGGATAAAGACGAGAGAAGAATGGGACTGTTGTTCATAAGCTTCTAACGGCGATGGATTGAGTTATGGCATTATACTGGTGTTTTTTTAAATATACACACACACACACACACACACACACACATGGTCTGGCTGTTTGTTTACATACCTTAAGGGGTTGCTGTGTTTATTTAATCTGCCCGTTTATGAAGTTAATGTTTTCTTTTTTGTTTCTCTCTTTCTTTTTTGTCTCCAGCAAACAGACCCAGGTCCAGACCGTCCAGGTGTCCTCAGTGCTGCAGAACTACACGCCAGCAATTGGAGCTGATGTCTAGAGCCTTTTGGCTCATCTGTCAGAAGTTAGGTGTACAAAGTGACAATTTGTAAACTGTTTCAGACTGTGATTTTTATCATCTGTATAAATTGCAATGATGTTGATTTAAGGTTTTTAAAAGCGTTTGATTTGTATGAGGTCATGGATCAACACACACTATTAGCTATTGATTTGTTAGAGAGTTTAGCACAAAATCTTCAGAATGAGTCGGGTTTTCAAAACGATTTAAGTGAAAATGATTTGAATGAAAACGACACAGCCGCTACATCTAACAGCTCTGAACAGCCTGTAGATCCTCTCCTTGCTTTAAATCAAGCTCTCGCTAACCTTGAACAGTTAGAGAATGAATCATCACTAGACGAAACAATCAGAATAAATAATGTCCAAGTCCCACTTTATCAGACCCTCAGACACCTCTAAACTACATCGATCTCAGCATACCCAGTTCTCCCAGTGCAGCAAGGAGGTGCTTTCGTATTTCCCCACAACCACGCGTTGTGCGGCGAAACCGATTTGCAAATTATCAAATCAGACAGTTGTTAAACTTTCCACCCCCTCTTAACGCAGATGGAATAGTGGATTACAGCATTTTTTACAACACAGCCTTACAGCAAGCTAATGCGTTGCTACATCAAGCATTAGCATACGTGACTCCTCAAGACGCGGTACAGTTAGAGCTGCGCGGGCAAAATCTCCATAGTAAAGTCTCGGTCGTCTTATCTAATGACGAGCTCCCCAGCCTAGCCAACTTTGAAAGGCTCTTACTCCGTGTTGTGCAGTCTAACTGGGCCGTTATGGCCGATGATCAGCTAGAACTTGTCGTAGAAGTGATCCAGAACCCTAGGGGTGGGGGGAAACGATTTCTTGGGAAAATGCTAGACAGTGAAATCATTAAAAAAAAAAAAGACGTTTTCTGTACATTGTCCACAACAGAGAGAATCAACTATGTTTTGCCATCTGTCTGGCTCATCTGTTAGATCCTGATATCAGCGATAGAGAAGCCCTCGAACGCGGTAGACAGCTTCAAAGTGATGTAGGGTTAGACGAGCAGACCGCTGTATCCTTTAGCGGCATCCCTAAATTTGAAACCGCGTTGGACTGTACAATTGTAGTGTTTTACAGAGCCGAGGAAGACAGGGCTCTCCCGCAAATTCTTGACAGATAGCCCAAGACGGAGTAAAACCCTGATTTTGTTTCTCTTCCAAAATCACTACTATGCACGTTAAAAATCTCAAAGCCTTTCTAGGTTTGCCTTATGTAGCACTGCTTTACAGGTTTTAACACCGTGTTAGGCCATACTTATGAAGCTCATTGCACCGTATGCTTTGACCCCAGTTGTACACAGAGGCCGTGTCAACCTGTTGTGTGTGACCAATGCAACAGAGAGCGTGTCGCTCGCCTTTCTGTTTGGCCAAACACAAAGAACCTACAGAGAGATCGAGAAGTCAAACACATGCCAGCGCTTGTGCCTCGTACAAAAATGTACCAAATGTGCAAGGCTGTACTACTGTGCTATGAACGGTAATGGTAAGCAACACAAATGTTAGACTGTGAAATGTAAAATTTGCGACGAGAAATTGAACTCTGACTCTGAGACTGAGGTTCATCAGTGCTACATCCAAACGATACCCCCTGAAACAAAACACAATGACAAAGTGGTGTTTTATGATTTTGAAACATACGTTGACGAGAACGGCGTTCACGTTCCGTTTTTAGTGTGTACACGAACCTTGGAGTTTCTACTGCATTTCAGTCGACCTTTGTACAAAAATACAGTGTTTATAGCACACAATGCCCGCGGTTTTGACAGCGGGCATTGGACATGGTCGAACAGGGATTAAAGCCCTCTTTGATTATGCAAGGATCAAAAGTAATTTGTATCACCGATATCGATTACAAACAAAGATACATCGACTCTCTATCCTTTTTAACCATGCGTTTAGCTAATTTCCCAAAAGCGCTCGGTTTCAGTGATAAAGTAAAGGGGTACTTTCCTCATGGTTTCAGCTCAGAGGCCCATTTGAGTTATACAGGTGAGTACCCTCCCCCTCAGGCTCACGGTATTGAGACCATGACAACGGAGCAACTAACATACTTTTACAGTTGGCATGCGACGGTGCGGCACGGCACATTCAACTTCATGAAAGAGGCTCGCCTCTGTTGTCAAAATGATGTAGACATTCTCCCTGAGGGTTGCATGCTTTTCAGAAAACAGTATATCTCTGAAACCGCCGTAGACCCCTTCAGCCGTGCGACCATTGCGTCGGCATGCATGAAGGTGTTTCTGACAAACTTTCTACCACCTAAAACATTAGCAATCCCCTCTCCGGACGACTACAGGCGTCAGTTCAAAACATTTTCAAACGCCAGTATAAAGTGGTTAGAGTGGTTGTCACACACCCACGGCATCCCTATCCAACATGCTTTAAATAAGGGGGAAAAACAGCTGGGGTGAAATATGCCTATGAGTTTCTAGGATGTTTCTATCACGGTTGTTCAATTTCATCCTGTGAGCACACGTGGACGATGTTGAAAAAATCTCATCACGGGCTGGGAAGGAGTTTCTCAAACAATATAAGGCTCCACAGCCGTTGTCACCCCATGCAAAGCTTTGTACGGAGGGCGTACTTCCGCTGCGCAAAGCTGAGACACACGCTGCTTACAGACCGGTTCTTTTCTGCAATTCTTTTCTACACACTCATTTGGTTCCCTCTTGGGTTATTTAAAGATTCGTAGTTTGGAACTCATCTTTAAAAGAGGAGAATGTGGAGATGTGTGAAAGGGAAAATAAAGAACAAAAAACCCCAGACAAAACATAAAATATTTTAAAAAAACTGAGTAAGTAAAAAGGCGTGAATGCAAGCGGATGATCTGGGAAGGCACTAAAAACAGGCCGCTCTAAGAGGTATTGGTTAATATTATTTTATTTTTTTTGAGGTTAGTTCTCAAGGAAGTTATAAACTATTGTCGAGAGTCAGAAAAACCTCTCTCGAGTTGGTTGATGAGAGAGGGATCTACGAGACCTATAATTTGTGCTTTTAACTAAGTATTTATATCCTCCACGATTATTACAAACAATACAACCAATCTAACAGTACAGACAAATAAAGACAAATACAGATATATCTGGAGACACAGCACAGAGACCTCTCCAGGCGATCTCGCTATATCTGGGCGGCAATGCAGAAGTGGTTGATTGCTCCTGAAATCCTCTTGATACACAATGCTATAGTACCTAAGTTCCACACTTCCATTCTCTGATCTTACGGCCGTTGCATTCCATTCTCAGGTGCTGATCCAGAGCGAAGCTCAATCAATGGGAAATCCCGAGTCACCCCATGCATTGATCAAACGCTCAGCAGACAGGGTGCCGACTCCTCAATGCCTACTGCTTTTACATGCATACACATTTCGCCCCACTCTTTGCTCCAACCCCCAATCACCTCTGTATGTCACCATGGGATTCTCCACCTCCACTGTACCTTGCCCCCACTTTCTCATGTCTTCAACTGTTAGTGGGTGCAGTCTATGGTGCCAGAACTGCTGCTGGCCTGAGGTCTTTACATTGGTTGGGCTTGTACAGAGGCAGGCATCTTACATACAGGTGCTTACATAGCTTTACTTATCAAATGCATTTTAAACACCAAACCATGAAGTTCTTCATAGATTTGGGGATCTGAGATTTCAAAAAGAGGCAAAAAGGTTCTAACAATACTTAAAACTTACAGAGAATGAGAATATCTGAGCTACACTGTCACACTATGTTAGAATCCCTAATATAAACTACATGATTACCAATTACTTAGTAAGCCTTTTGTGTGACCAACTGGACGTCAGGGTAAAGGAATTTGAGTTTCCATCAACCGGCTAACTTTCTCAGACTGGATAGAGATATTTCAGCCAAATTAGAAGTGAGAAAAGAGCAAGTCACTCAAGAAAAAAATACCATTTTAAAACAGACTGGAAGGAAACATGGCATGTTGGCGGCATAGAAGCCCATATCAGAGATAAAAAATAGATAAGGCGAGGACAGATCATGTCCAAACACCTCTATGTGCTCCGTGCTGCTCCACTGTGTGCCCAAGTGTAGATCTGGGCCTGGGCTCGGCCCCCCATCAAAGGAAGTCAAGCCTCAACTTGGGCGCAGCAGCTACTTCCAACATGCACATGGCAGAAGGCACAGCCACTCCAGAAGACCCTTATGGATTATTTAAAATCAAGGCCAGTTCGTCGCCCGGTTTGGCGCTACGGGGCCCCACCCTGGAGCCAGGCCTGGGGTGGGTGCCCGGCGGCGGCGCCTGGTGGCGGGCCTTTCCCCCGGGGCCCGGCGGGCACAGCCCGAAGGAGCGGCGTGGGGCCGTCCTCCCGTGGACCCACCACCCGCGGGAGGATCCGTAAGGGGCGGTGCAGAGATCTGGGCGGCAGTCGAAGGCAGGGGCCGGCGACCAGATCTCGGACACAGAAACTGGCTCTAGGGACATGGAATGTCGCTGGGGAAGGAGCCTGAGCTTGTGCGGGAGGTTGGCGTTACCGGCTAGATATAGTCGGCCTCGCCTCCACGCACAGCCTGGGCTCTGGAACCCGTCTCCTCGAGAGGGCTGGGCGCTCCATTTCTCTGGCGTTGCCCGGCGGGGAGGCGGCGGGGGCTGGTGTGGGCCTGCTCATAGCCCCACAGCTCAGCCGTCACGTGTTGGAGTTTACCCCAGTGAGCGAGAGGGTCGCGTCCCTCCGCCTCCGGGTGGGGACAGGTCTCTCACTGTTGTGGCGGCCTACGGGCGAACAGCAGTGCAGAGTACCAGGCCTTCTTGGAGTCCCTGGGAGGGTACTAGACAGTGCACCACCGGGGACTCCGTTGTTCTACTGGGGACTTCAGCGCCCACGTGAGCAAGCGACAGTGACACCTGGAGAGGGGTGTCGGAAGAGCGGCCCCTGATCTGAACCCGGCGGTGTTCAGTTGTTGGACTTCTGTGCTGGTTACAGTTTGTCCATAACTAACACCATGTTCAAGCACAAGGGTGTCCATCAGTGCGTGGCACCAGGACACCTAGGCGGAGGTCGATGATCGACTTTGTTGTCGTATCATCGACCTCCGGCGGCGTGTCTTGAACACTCGGGGTGAAGAGAGAAGCGAGCTGTCAACCGATCACCACCTGGTGGTGAGTTGGATCCGCTGGCGGGAGAGAAGCCAGACAGACTTGGCAGGCCCAAGCGTATCGTGAGGGTCTGCTGGGAGCGTCTGGCGGAGCCCTCTGTCAGCAGGGTCTACAACTCACACCTCCGGGAGAACTTCTCCCAGATCCGGGGAGGTTGGGGACATTGAGTCGAGTGGACCATGTTTTCCACCTCCATTGTCGATCTGCGGCTCTCGTAGCTGTGGTCGCCAAGGTTTCTGGTGCCTGTCGCGGCGGCAATCCCGAACACGGTGGTGGGCGCGGAAGTAAGGGATGCCGTCAGGCTGAAGAAGAGTCCTATCCGGGCCTTGTTGGCTCGTGGGACTCCCGAGGCAACTGACAGGTACCCGGCAGGCTAAGCGTGCTGCAGCCGTGCGGTCACAGAGGCAAAAACTCAGGACTGGGAGAGGTTCGGAGGGCCATGGAGAGGACTATCGGTCGGCCTCAAAGAAATTCTGGCAAACCGTCCGGCGGCTCAGGAGGGAAGCAGTGCTTCACCAACACCTTATGCAGTGCGGGTGGAGAGCTGTTGACCTCGACTGGGGATGTTGTCGGGCGGTGGAAGAATACTTTGAGGATCTCCTCAATCCCGCTGTCACGTCTTCCGAAGAGAGAGCGGAGGCTGAGGACCGGAGGCGGACTCATCCATCACCCTGGCGAAGTCACTGAGGTTGTTGGCAAGCTCCTTGGTGGCAAGGCTTGGGGTGGATGAGATCCGTCCTGAGTATCTTAAGTCTCTGGATGTTGTGGGACTGTCTTGGCTGACACGTCTCTGCAACATCGCGTGGCGATCTGGGACAGTGCCTCTGGACTGGCAGACCGGGGTGGTGGTCCCTCTGTATAAGAAGGGGACAGGAGGGTGTGTTCCAATCACAGAGGATCACACTTCTCAGCCTCCCGGTAAGGTCTATTCCAGGGTACTGGAGAGGAGGAATTCGTCCGATAGTCGAACCTCAGATTCAGGAGGAGCAGAGTGGTTTCGTCCCGGTTGTGGAACACTGGACCAGCTCTATACTCTCCATCGGGTGCTCGAGGTTCATGGGAGTTTGCCCAACCAGTCCACATGTGCTTTGTGGATCTGGAGAAGGCGATTCGACCGTGTGCCCGGGCGCTTTGGGAAGTGCTCTGGGAGTATGGGGTCGGGGCCCTTTGCTAAGGGCTGTCGGTCCTGTATAACGGAGCAGGAGCTGTGTTCGCATTGCCGGCAGTAAGTCAGACCTGTTCCCGGTGCATGTTGGACTCCGCCAGGGCTGCCCTTTGTCACGGTTCTGTTCATAATTTATATGGACAGAATTTCTGAGCGCAGTCAGGGGCGGAGGGTGTCGGTTTGGGAACCACAGGATCTCATCTCTGCTGTTTGCAGATGATGTCGTTCTGATAGCTTCTTCAAACCAGGACCTGCAGCATGCACTGGGGCGGTTTGCAGCCGAGTGTGAAGCAGCTGGGATGAGAATCAGCTCTTCCAAATCTGAGGCCATGGTTCTTGACCGGAAAAAGGTGGTTTGCTCTCTTCGCGTGGGTGGGAGTCCTTGCCCCAAGTGGAGGTTTAAGTATCTCGGGGTCTTGTTCACGAGTGAGGGGCGGATGGGCGTGAGATTGACAGGCGGATCGGTGCAGCGTCTGCAGTGATCACGGGCGCTGTATCGGACCGTTGTGGTAAAGAAGGAGCTGAGTCGAAGACAAAGCTCTCGATTTACCGGTCAATCTACGCTCCTGCCCTCACCTATGGTCATGAGCTTTGGGTAGTGACCGAAAGGACAAGATCGCGGATACAAGCGGCGAAAATGGGCTTCCTCCGCCCGAGTGGCTGGGCGCTCCCTTAGAGATAGGGTGAGGAGCTCAGTCACACGGGGAGCTCGGAGTAGAGCCGCTGCTCCTCCACGTCGAGAGGGAGCCAGCTGAGGTGGCTAGGGCATCTGATCCGGATGCCTCCTGGGCGCCTCCCTCGGGAGTGTTCTGGGCATGTCCCACCGGGAGCGGCCCAGGGAAGACCCAGGACACGCTGGAGGGACTATGTCTCTCGGCTGGCCTGACACAACTGAGGATCTGGAGCTGCAATCAACAAACCATCAACATACTGAACAAGAGTGCAACCTGATGGTAACTCACAACCACTTAGAGCCTGTTTTAGAACCTGATTAAACAATCCTGGTGACAATGCAAACCCTTGTGGTACTCTGGTGTACTGCAACTGCTGTTCCTTGTAGGCAAATGAGAAAATTTCCCTGCACTCCTGAGCTAAAGGTACACAAAAGAATGCATTAGCTAAATCAAAACAAGTGAACCATTTCTGTTCTGGTGTGAGGTTGTTGAGTGCAGTGTAAGGGTTTGGTACTGGAATGGTGGGTGTGGCTAAAATGTCATTAATTGCCCTTAAGTCATGTGCCATGCGATATTTACCTGTCCCTTATTTCTCAATGGGTAGTATGGGAGTGTTTCAGGGTGAGCAGGAAGGTTCTAAAACACCTGATTTCAACAATACATAGAGGTGGGAGGAGTTGACGGTGTGTGTGTATGCATGTTAGATTGCGATTGGTAGGGCGGGGGACCCTCAGGCTTCTCTTGTTTCTTCTTTTGTGTACAGCAATGATCTATTCCTTGCCAGATAAGACCCCACTGTAGCCACATCTGTCTCTTCTCCTCTGCCTCTTTACACGTCTTTTTCCACTTACGTCTCACCCACATGCCTCTTTTCTCTTCTATTGCTCTCGCTTCCTCTCCCTGTTTTTTTTTTTAATACTTTTTCTCCTCACTCCACAAATACTTTCCTAAATGTTCTTCTGCACTAAAATCTACTTGTCTGTCCTCCAACATTTTTTCTATCCACTTTTCGCTGCCTCTTTAGCCTGTTTTTTTTTTTTGTTTGTTTTTTTATTTTTTTTATTTTATTCTACGTTACCCACAGCCACCAAGCCATATGGGATTTGCTCTTTGAGTGGCTTCCAGGGACCGTGGTCTCTTGGACCCCAGCCCCCGTTATCCAACTCTCTATCAAATTCTCCATCCATGTGTCCCTGCTTGTCCACTGAGTTGAGCCAGTCAGTTTGTATGGAGTTCACCCGAGCAACTGACCCAGTCAAATACTACTTCTCACTCAACTTCCTCTTTATCACTTTGTAGGTATCCGTGAACAAAGAGGGGAGGCTTTTCGCATTTGAGGCACTCAATTCAGTCTTTCCCTGGAAGAATTAAGACAGGGACTCCAACCCCAGACACAAATAATACAAACAAAAATTCCTACCGGGGACTCGAACCCCAAACACAATGAGACAAATTTACCAGGGACTCAAACCCCAAACCCAATGAAACAAATTTACCGGGGACTCGATCCCAAACCCAATGAATACCTTTTACCAATTTCAAAAACCAATTATAACGGTGTGGATCAAAGATCCGAACACCGAGAATTCGAGGGACCTCACCTCCCCAGGCCTCTAACCTGGCTCACGTGGGACTCGAACCCCGTGTTTCGTGCCCTCGTCAGAAAACGATGTGGTTAGCCAAACCGTGGTCAAGGTATTATTATCATCTCTTTTCAAGTCTCTTTTAATCTCAATTTAAATTTACTGGACGTAATCACAATTGTTACCACATGCTCTCAATTTAGTTATTTTCCAATACGCAGAGTTTGATTAAACAGGTTCTGCTTACCTTTTAGTTGCAGCCGGCTGTGAGCCTTGGGTAATCACCGTGATCGGTCCGTCTGTTCAATTCAGAATCTCCTTCTCATCCCGGACGAGCCCCCAAATTGTCGAGGTCAGAAAAACCTCTCTCCGAGTTGGTTGATGAGAAGGGATCCACACGAGACCTACAATTGTCTTTTAACTAGTATTTATATCCTCACGATTATTACAAACAATACAACCAATCTAACATACAGACAAATAAAGACAAATACAGATATATCTGGAGACACAGCACAGAGACCTCTCCAGGCGATCTCCCCGCTATGTCTGAAGCAGCAATACAGAAGTGGTTAGTTATATGTCCTGAGCTCCTCTTGGTACACAATGCTATGTAAATGCCTAAGTTCACACTTCCCATTCCTCTTGATCTTCACCGGCCGTTGCATTCCATTCTCAGGTGTGATCAGAGCGGCTGGTCAGTAAGGAAATGCGAGTCACCCCATGCATTGATCAAGCAACTCATCTCAACAGGGTGCCGACTCGGCCTGCCAACACATGTGCATACATTCCTTCCCACTCTTTGTCAACCCCAATCACCTCTGTATGTCACCATGGGATTATCATATCCACTGTACCTTCCCCCACTTTCTCGTATCTAACTGTTAATTAGATTGCAGTCTATGGTGCAGAACAGCTGCTGACCTGAGATGTTACATTAGTTAGACTTGTACAGAGGCAAACATCTTACATACAGGTGTACGTAGCACAAACTATCAATCCTACTAACACAGCCCAAGTTTTCATATTTGACACTATCTAACTGTCTTTCCCCTAGCAGCCAGCTTCAAGGTCCTTTTTTTCTTTCCTCTTAATTGTGGCAGAAGCGCTCCTAAGAATCCAGCCAAAATATTAAAAAGCACAAAGAGGCCATTTAAAACACCAAACGAAGTTATTATAGTTGGGGAATCCGGGTTAAAGAATAAATATGGGTTCTAACAATAGCAAAACTTCTGAGAATGAAATATCAAAACTGTAACACCTATGTTGAAATCCCCTAATATAAACTACATGATTACCAATTATGGTAAGCACAGCACTGACCAGCTGGGTAAAGGAATTTGGTTTTCCATCAACCGCAGCTTCTTTCTCAGACAGATAGAGATATTAAAAGGCAAATTAGAAGAGAAAGAACAAGTCACTCAAAAGAAAAAAATAAATTTAAAGCAGACTGGAAGGCTTATGCTTGTTGGCAGCATGAAGCCCATATCAGGGATAAAAATAAATAAGGCAGGGACAGATCATCCAAACACCTCTGTGTCTCAGTATGTCCCACAGTGTGCCAAGTGTGGATCTGGACCTGGACTCGGCCCCCATCAAAGGAAGTCAGCCTCAACAACGAGTAGCAGCAGCTACAACAGCAGCACCGGCAGAGGCACAGCCATCAACTGCGGCCTCAAAATACCCAGACGAGGCAACAGGAGGACAAGGATCATTTATTCCCGCACCTCCAACACCCAAAGAGGCCTACAAATCACATTGGGGTGGTCCAAACACCCCCAATCGCCCTTCCAGCCCTCATCACACTCGAAGCAACAAAGAATTCCGGCCCAGATCAAACTCCGGCACCTCCTTAAAAGTGATTGCACCGATGATGGAGGTGGCAGCAGGAGATGGGACCTCACAACTGATTTTCATACCATGGACATATGCTGACCTGGGAGTATGGTAACCCGGAGACCATACAGGGGCACGCTATCCATGCAGGAAAATTCCTCAAAGATGAGCAAAGGAAGAAAAGTACGCAGCTATCGGACAGATTACAAATGGCGCAGCTGAGGGCGTATGAGAATCAGAACAGAGGCCGACACCAAGGCCGACGGGGACGTGGAGGAAGAGGAAGAGGACGAGGAAGGAATGACGCTTGTTTCAAATGTGGCAAAATGGGACATTGGGCAAAAGATTGCCCCAAGAATCACGAGCACAAAAGAGCATGTGAACACACAAGACACAGACAACTGCCTGCATGAGACACCGACACACACACAGACATTGATAAGTGAGGCTATCTCTTACCTTGAGCACACACAAGCCACTGATGACAAAGCCCCAGCAGAGATATACACTGAATATACACATGATGCATACAAACGCATGCCTCAACACACAATCAATGTTGCTGGAAAAGATATTGTTTTTCTTGTGGATTCTGGTGCGACTGATTCTGTCATCAGAGAGTCAGAATTTGCAGTCCTTCCAAAGATGAGTGGCAGATTTGTGAGGACAGTGGGAGTTTCAGGAACGCCCCTGGTGGAAAGGTATACCACACCATTGCCATGCAGTGAAGAAATTGAGAAACACTTTCAGGTCCCTAACACATATCCTCATGTCCCCCTGGTCAAAGCAAAGCAGGATACAACAGGAAGCATTGAGCTCATTCCAGATTCCGAGTTTTTAATGGCCAGTTTGGTAACATCAGATGATGAAATATGTCATGACAAAAACATTTTTGTGAAAGACGTCTCAGAAATTCCTGAGTTAAATCAGGTACCATCCTGCTTGTGGGCACAACACAAGTATGATGTAGGATTAATCAAAGATGCTGAGCCTGTAGTAATCACGTCAAAATCTTCATACAGGCCGTGTCAGAACCAATATCCTTTGAAGAAGGAAGCTGTTGACGGTGTTAAACCGGTGTTTGATTCTCATTTAAAAGCAGGAGTGATTATTCCATGCGCAAAATCTCCAGTCCGAACACCTATTTTCCCCGTACGGAAACTCCGGGACACCGGAGAACCACAACATTGGAGATTCGATTGCAGGACTTGCAGGCGGTAAATGCAGCAGTACATGCAAGAGCACCCAGCAGGTGCCACCTGGGAGTAAGTGGTTTTCAGTTGTTGCCCTGGCTAATGCTTTTTTCAGCATCCCAGTGGATCCTGACAGCCAGTATTGGTTTGTGTTCTCTTTTGAAGGTAAGAGTTTTACATTCACCAGACTCGTCCAAGGGTATTTGGAGAGTCCTGGAATCTTTAACGATGCATTAAAAAACTATTTGGAAATGTTGAAATTGACAGAAGGAAGTGTGCTGCTACAATATGTAGATGACCTTATGATCTGCTCAAAAACAAGAGAAGCTTGTGTAAAAGACACACTCGCTCTGCTCAATCACCTTGCAGATATTGTACATGGGAAAGGTCTTGCAGCAAAGACAAAGTCACCAGAAGCGGAGAAGGCTTTTGTGGATTTAAAGCTGGCCCTCCAGACACCCCCAACTCTTGGTCTCCTGACAGTAACAGACCTTTCACGCAGACTGTTGACGAGAGGGTTGGGTTCATGACTTCTGTGCTATTACAAGAACATGGGGGAGACTGAGACCAGTAGGCTATTTTTCCAGCAAGCTTGACCTGCAGTAGCAGTTGGGCTGCCAAATTGTCTGAAGGCTGTGGCGGCTGCAGAGAAAGCTGTTATATCCTCACGTGACATTGTGGGTTATGCTGATCTGACATTGTTGGTTCCACATGCTGTCTCAATGATATTGCTTGAACAGAAAACATCACATCTCTCAACAGCCAGGTGGTTAAGATACAACACCATATTGCTTGAAATGCCTAATATCACTGTTAAGAGATGTACAGTGCTTAACCCAGCAACTCTCCTCCCTACAGCGGCAGACGGCGAACCTCACAATTGTGTGGCAGTGATAACAGACACTTGCTCCCCCAGACCAGATCTGCAGGAAACACCATTGATCAATCTGGAGCTGGAGCTGTTTGTTGACGGTTCAGCATCACGAGATCTAGTAACTGGTAAAAATCTTGCAGGGTTTGCAGTAACAACATTGTGTGAAACAATTCTGGCTTCCATCAAATTACTCAGCACAGGCAGCAGAGTTAGTTGCATTAACGGAAGCATGTTAATGTGCTAATGACCAAACTGTGAACATTTTCACAGATAGCAGATATGCATGGGGAGTGGCGCATGATTTTGGAAAACTCTGGGCAAACAGAAACTTACTTACATCCACAGGCAAACCCATCACACATCACACTTTTGGATGCTGTGCTGTTGCATAAGCAGATTGCCATTTGTAAACGTGAAGCACACACTAACAACCTTGATCCTATCTCACAGGGGAATGCCAGAGCGGATAAGGCAGCAAAAGCTGCTGCCAAACAAACACCGACCACTCGATGTGTTGCATTAACTAATGAACCTCTGACACCTACAGCTGATCTGCAGGAACTGCAGACAAGAGTAACGGCAGAGGAAAAAGCAGTGTGGCGAAAGGCAGGCTGCACTGTCACAGACAAAGTGTGGTATGGACCAAGTGACAGACCATGCTTACCGAAGTATCTGTTCCGTTATTATGTTGTGTTGACCCATGGGCGAGACCATGGGTCAAAGAAGAGCATGGTGCTGGAGCGGAACAGATGCTGGTTCGCAAAGGGATTTAATAACTTCTCAAAAATTTTATTTTGCCAAAAATGCAGATGGATTTCTTTGAGCTGACACCCAGTGAGGGAAAGAAATATTGTTTGGTCATTGTTGACATGTTCTCTAAATGGGTAGAGGCCAAACAGGATTCAGCAGCAATAGCAAGGAGTCTTATACGAGATATCGTCCCATGCTGGGATATTCCAGATAAGATCTCCAGTGATAACGGTACACCTTTCATGAGCGCAGCATTGAAGAGTGTAGGAGAGTATCTTGGTAATGATTTAAAACATCATTGTGCTTATCACCCAGCCAGCGCAGGAGCCATGGAGAGGGAGAACAGTTCTCTGAAAAACAAGCTTGCTAAGTGTTGTGATGAGACAGGGCTGCCCTGGACAAAAGCACTTCCCATTGATTTGATGTACATGAGGTCCAGGATAAGAAGGGGGGTCTCAGCCCTTTTGAAATCCTATTTGGCAGGCCATGGAACATTGGTATTGGGCCAGTGAAAAGACAACTTCCTGACACCAGCCAATGTGAGGATGAGATGCTACGCTATTGCACAAACTTGTCCACTGTGCTTTCTGATATTCACAAACAGGTGAAGGAAGCCATTCCAAAGGCTGCAGAGAGGAAACTGCATGACTTGGAGCCTGGTGATTGGATCGTGGTGAAGGATTTCAGACGGAAGAACTGGCGGGCTTGCAGGTGGAATGGTCCCTACCAGATCTTGCTCACCACGGAAACAGCTGTAAAGGTGGCAGAGAGCGCTACGTGGATCCACGTCACCCACTGCAAACGAGTAGCCAGTGGGTTGGCCAGCAGCCAAACACCAGACAAGTGAGATCGAGATCAGTGAGTGAACCGAACCTTCCTCCCCTTGTGCATTCAGGGGGTATTGGAGGGGAGTGGCGGTCCCGTGGGGGAGTTTCTCTGAGCACAAAGATTCCACTGGGACCACCTAGAACCACTACCCTCCCGAACCAACATTACGGGCACACTGATTAGGGGGTAGGCAGAGGTGACACAACTGATAAGATGACACTTGAGACCACAGAAAGATGGCGATGGAGGGTGACGGACTGAGAGGCCACGGAGACGGGGTGCTGGTCGCTGTCATCATTGTCCTGTCATCAGTCTCACTAATGGAAACATTCAAATCACAACTAACCCCAGAAGAAAGGGGGTCAAAAGGAGGTGCCACCCATCTTCCCCAACATCCCAGCTCAGCTGGAAGACAACTAACCAGAGCTGCTACGCCTGTGTGCAGCTCCCCCATGGGGTGGGGGGATTCCATCCCAGTGAAACCCACGCCATTAAATGTCTCTGAGACCCTAGGAGTCATGGTGGCATTCACCCGGGGGGTTACTCTGCAGAACAGGACAGTGAGAGACATGGGAGCTGCACTCAAGCTATGTAACATCAGCATCACCAACTACGACAGCTCCACAGCCAGGTTTTGGAACATGAGCCAAATAACCCAGCAAGGAATTCATCGGCCCATCATGACTACCAATCCAACATCCCAGGCCAGTACGGTTAGATTCACCAGACAGTGCTACACGTCTAGAGATCACTTCCTGGGGACTTCAGCATGCAAACAGATTGTCACTACAACATGCGGCACCGGGTGGAACAACGGAGGCCGAAGCGAATGCAGGGTACCTCAGCCATACATCGCTCAGCTGAATCTGACTGACACCACCAGCTTACACCGCCTAGGAAGCGACAATCCCATCGTCCAGATGCCTACGGAGGATGGCTTTGGATCCCTAAGAGAGCACGTGTGGAGCACGGCGATCCACTACGAGAGTGTCGCCAGGGGAGAAAGGAATCAGTGGCATCCTCCCCTGGTGGGGGACTGTGAATAATGCACACAAGATAGACCACCTGGCCATAGATCTTGAGAACTTGACGGCACTGGTAGAGGTAGGGTTTTCCACTCTCACTCCTACTATGCAGGGGATCAAAAACGTGGCCCTGCAGAACAGAATGGCTTTGGACTTGATACTGGCTAGTCAAGGAGGAGTTTGTCATATTATTGGGACTGATTGCTGCACCTATGTTCCAGACATCACAGACAATATGACTCATGTTGTTTCCCATCTGAACGACCTACTGCATGAGGAGAAAAGCCTAGACTCCCAGAGAGTGGGAGGATGGGATATGTGGTCATGGCTGACTATGGGAGGTTGGAAGAATGTGTTGATGAAAATGTTGGCACCCAGGCTCCTAGTTATTGTGCTTTTCCTCCTTTTGACCTGCTGTGTAATTCCCTGCTTCAGATCAATGACTGCTACAGCAATTAAATCATCTATGGGTCAGTATATGAATATGCAAATAGAAACATCCAGCTCTGTTGAATGATTCCACCGTTTGACAATGAGATGATTTGAGGAGAATAAAAAAGTATGTAACCACACTGGGTTTTGAAGTATGATGCGAATTTAGAATAAAATGCTCATGTATGCTCATATATTACTGCTAGAGCTATTTACCTAATGGTTACAGTTATAATAATAATAATAATAGTTCTGTTGTCTTGCTGATTCACGCATGCATATTGGTTATAACTTAGTTTTTTGGTTTAGTCTCATTAAATTTTTAAATTCATTCCTATTTGTGTCCAGTTATAATGATAATGATTGCTAATGACAGGCTATTGAATTGAAGTTTGCTGGATAAGCTAATGATAAGTATTTGTGGGGTTTTCCTCTGACGCTTGAGGTTTTCCCCACTTGTCTGGTTGTTTGAATTTTTCCTTTCTTACTTAATGTTTGTTCTTAATTATTTTGATTAGCATTTATTTTAAGATGATTTTATGCTAAAAAGGAGGAATTGTAATGACAAGAACAAACGGACTCTCTGATATAATAACATACAGATATTATTATAATTGTTTGGCGTCAATACTTCATTTGTGTATGATTGTTTGGACTGCGAGATGAGAACAGTACACTGATAATGATGACATGGAACTGCAAATTATCCTATTGACTGTTATGTCCAGACACTTCTCCCCGGGTTGAGGAGTCTGACCCTGAAGACTGGATAAATAACTGATGGTCTTTTTCCGCTGTACTCATTCAGAGCAGATTATACTGATGTATGTTTTTGCTGCTGTGAGTCCATCTGCAGACGCTTGAAGTAAACCTACAGAAAGACAAGTGATTGCCTTGAGTGTTTCTTTATTCCGAAGGAATTGCCACTACACCTCTTAAAAGGAAACATTCCCCTGACATCGGCTCAATATAAAAAACTCAAGTTGCTAGCCAATAAAAAAACAGTCTAAAAACCAAACACCAGGCTCTGAGAAAACAGTCTGGAGGTTTTCTTTTACCTTTACTGTCAGCGGTGGGGCCGATATTTGGAGGATGCTGGGAGGGCTTATTAGAAGATAAATCAAGATGTTTTTGATTTCGCCGCAACAGCTAAACCATCTCCCGGCGCCGGGGAAACGATGAGACATACGGCAGAAAATGATTTGGATGTAAAATGAGGATGTGTTAAATGAAAAGGGTTTGAACGCTCATGACAAAATTAAAAATACAATGCTCTTCTGGAAAGATACCTAGCATTACTCAAACAACATGAGAAAGATGACCACTTTGACTCTAACCCAAGAATCGGGGGAACAAGAAAATCAGCGAGAAGACAAGCAAGTAACGCTGGATGCTGCAAAACCTACCTGTTCGCTACCGTAACAATGCAGAGTACATTATGAAGAAATTAACCAAGAGCGGATGGGCTCCTTCAGGAGAGTTTGTCAATAAAGGAGAGATTGTGAAAGGCTCAGGCATGCTAGACCTGATTAAAAATCTCTCCGTCACGCATAAAAAATCCAGAGAACCCAAGGGATGGATGGGGTTTCTAAATACTTTACGGGAGCTCAACATCCCTTCATCCTTCATGAGTAACCCCCGTGCTCGCAAGCAATATCATAAACTTCAGAAGGGAGGACCGCTTTGGGACGACGACGATGAGGGGTCACCCCTAGTGTTGAAGAAGGGAAAGAAAAAAAAACAGACGCCCTTAGCACCGCGTTGGGACTATGAGATGGAAACATCACCTCCGCAGTTAAGATCAGGAAAACAAAAGAAACATATACCTTTATCCCCTAGCTGGCTTTATTTGAATTAAAAATGATTCAAACGAATTTAACAATCTCCAGATCCGTCTTTATTAAGTAAAGTTATAACAATCTTTAAACATTTGTAAAGAACAGACGGTGTGGTGAAAAGATCCGGCTCTTTACAACCTCATACAACTTTGATATTTTTTCACAAACTTTGATACCATAACATCATTCTTCATCACATCATTTTGATAAAAAGACAGCACATTTTCAAAAGATAAACCACAGGCTCTGTGGCATAAATAATAAACACAATGCTGACCGCACACCGTAGACAGAACGTGTTGAAGCTGACGGTTGTGGTATAAAATAGATTCGCAACGGTTTTGCAAGATGCTTTTAGGATAATGTGAAAAATCCGGGGAGAATCCGAAAGAATCAAAAAAGCTGCCTTTTTTGCCTTCCTCAAGAGTGAGGGCCAACCAGTGCTCTCCTGGTTCGTGTGCAGGGTGTGTGTTGACTATAAAAAAGGCTGGAAATCTAAAGGACTGACGCAGTAAAGGTAACTGATCAGCGCCCACACACCGCAAAAAAGCATCTCCTAGTAAATGACGTAGTAATCCGTCCAATTGGTGATTGTTCATATTGTCTCAGTAATAGTCCACAAGCACCTGTCGTTTGGAATTAATCTCCAAAATAGACTCGTAACAAGTATAAACGATGAGAGTGGTAGTATGGGGCAGCGGTTCTCTGAATCTCATTTCCAGTCTTAAACTTCCGTTGGAAACGCACGACAATGCGTCAGCATCTTCGCAGGCGTTGAGATTAAAAACAAACAAAGAGTAGCCCTGCTGAAATTCCTCCCTGTCAATGCTTAGAGGTAAATCTTTCAAGTATCTCCCTGTAGCGGTAAACATATTATAAAACTCTCTGACAGATAACCCCTGATTAAATTGAGGTTGGAAAGCTTTGGCGGGCACCTGTCTCCCATCCTGACACAGAGCCACGTTGTTGTGAATAAAATTGAAGAGTGACAGATCTCTTTTTCCTGTGAAGGCTTTGTGGTTCACCATGGCTATCACTAGATATTTAGGCATCGTCCCCAGGAAGAGATTTTCCTGGTTACATATTCTGCAATCCTCCAGGATGGAGTAGTTTTTTACGTTCATGCGTGATAAAGGGTAGAGAGCTTTGCCCCTCATTAAAGCTGACGCGTGGCCTAAACGCACATCGGGGGAAACGGTGACTTTCTTGACAAACAACGAGGCCCCCAGTATTTTTAAACGGAAAGTGCTGGCGGCGTTGCCCATGAGACAGAAGGCGTTATTAGCTCTGGTCAGCTTAATTCTCAAATCCACAGAGTTCAAGAGAAGCCTCTCGCAGAAAAATATGTCTGCGTGAAGAGGACCTAGTAGGTGAAGTTCTTTAGATTCCGAGGTAAACCGGGCTCTCTGATTTAATCCCCTGTTTGGCCCGTTATTTGGTACTATAGAGTCCATAGCACCGGCCGTGTCTGTAAAATAGCCCGGCAGTGAACTGAATTTTTAGCGTATCGCCTGAATAGTTGCGGAGGGTCTCTATCATCGCTCTGTAAGGGTGAGTTGTGCTGGAATGTGAAATTAACCTATCCCCCAGAATAACGTCGCATTGGTTAAAACTTGTGTTCACAGGATAATTGATGAGACCCACTGCGGCGTCGGCGGCTAGGTTTGAGCCGTCAGCGTTGGTAATTTTCACACGAAGATGAATCAAAGTATCATTCAGATCCATGTATTTTTCCCCATCTCCGGGGATAAAAAATTCTATACGACCTCCGTCGGTAATGGATGCCAAAGGCAGGACTTCTGTGTAGAGCTTTTCATCGATAGACAGTTGCGTCATGGGTGCTGAAAATAAATCCAGCTCACCCATAGTATCATCGTGTAATGTTCTCAATTCATTCCAGGTATTCAGATACATGTTGTTTTGTACACAATAACTCATAACGTCTACAAATAAAGTGTAAAGAGTAAACAGATGAGACATTTTCATGCAAGAATCTTTAGTCATCTCTTTTATAATTTTACAAAAGGTATCAGATACAGAGCATTTGTTTACCGTTAGCAATGTGTCACTTACTAACCCCAATTTTCAACATTTCGAACATCCAAAATCTTTTCTAGTCTTGCGACTTCTTCTCTAAAGTAAAAAACATTGTCATCCGCAACATGGGTGACTCTGTTTTTAATCACCTGATCTAAAACATTGATTAACTGATTAACGATTACACGTTCCTCTACATAATTTTGAAATTTTCTGCAAAAGTTACCCTTTTTTTTTTTTAATTACTCAATTCGCTTCCAAAAGTCCGCCACATTGTTCATTAGTTCAATCTTTTTCTTGTCTTGATCGATCAGAGCATTGTACATCTTCTCCAATTTCTCTCCGATGCGTCTTGTCTTTTTAAGGTTATGAAGAAAGCCCACGGAAGCGCCATGGATTCTGTATGTAGACACGTGGATATGGCATGCCTGAAGCGCCCATTGAATGGCGTTGATGAAACGATCCGTCCAAAGCCGCTTCGTCAACTCATTATAGTGCTGATGGAAGAAATAATCTGGCATCTCAAACAGACATTCGTGCTGTAGCTGGCTCGGGTGATCAATTTGACAGCCGTTAGAAGAGGAACAGACATGATTTGAAGTTGCAGGGGTACCCGTTTTAAGCGGAATGAATTACGGGGCGGAGTCAGAGGAGGAGGAGTTGGGGGCGGTGTCTTCTGTGAACAGAGTCTTTCTTATCATCAGAATGTCTCTCGATGTCTGACTTCTTAGGAAGAGATCCGGAACCTGCCTGAGCCTTTCGTCTCCCAAATGCTGCATGTTAAAAAAAATTTCTGGACGGGCACCGGTGGAAATTCCTGTTTAACCCGCACAAACAATTGCGTCTGTTTGTCTTTTGCCGCAGGTTCCTTTCCTTCATTTGCTCTGAGGTTGTTTGACACCACCAGATTCAGCACAGACCAGTCCACTGATGTAAGCGTTGCTTTTGGAGTGAGGGGTCCAAACGTTTCTCCTTTCTCCAGTTGGTAAAAACAAAGTTCGTTGACTTCATAATTGAATGCACACACCTCCATTTTCTAAATCCCATTCCTCCTGAAGCGTGCTGGGGGGTGGTGTCTGGATCCGAGTAAAATACAACACCTGTTTCCTGGGTGCGGCCCCTAGTGTTGCGTTTTGATAATGCTTCACAGGCGTCTGGCTGATCATCTTCATCATCTTGTTTGATGTTTCAGACCAGAAATATTCTGCTTTTATTTATTTTTTCTAACCTATTTTCCCATTGGCTAACCCTCCCTTTGATTCACGCAAACTCCGCCTACCCTCCCACATCTTTCCAATAAATTTACACCTCACTCTGCACCGGACAGACAACAGAGAAGGACGTGTCTGTTGCTCCTGAAAGATTAGATTTTACAGATGGTAAATTTGTAAATTATTTTTATACTTTTGATACTATTGATTTCACTTAAATGATTGAATTATATAATCATATCATTTAATTTACAGGGTTTTTCATTCCCACGCCTACTTTACTCCCATTCGCTCCTGCTCACCACGCATGCTTCACGCTCAATGGCTCCTGCTAACCACGCCTGCTTCACGCTCATTGGTCCACGCATAACACCATGCACGGCACGTCGGAAGTGCGTCATGCCGGACTTCCGGGGGGGGAGAAACATCCGAGAGAGGTTTAATCAAAGGTCAAAGATCACCATCAATCATTTGTCAATTAAAAAGGGACAGAAGGTATTGTTTATCTCTCTCTTACGATTATCTCATTATTAGATTTTATTGGCTTCTGTCAGAGGGACAGTCTTAAGAGACTTATTCAAAAACTTGCAGAAACCCACTCACTGTTTTAACCACACTCTTGTCCTTGAGCTGTCTGTTTATTTTATTGTTTTTATGTGTTTCATACATTTGATATTTTGTCGTTCACTGTGGTATTATATTTCTCTCTTTGTGAAGCACTTTGTACTTTGTTTTGATAAGTGATCTATAAATAAAGTTATTATGTATTATTATTACAATCTGCGGGGTGCTGTCGAGTTCATTCATGAACAGTTACTGTACTCTGTACTGTACCCCAGAGGGGTTTCTCTGAGGAAAATGGGACATCCCTAGAGGTGAAATTACAGATATGCAGTTAAATCTACGTTAATTGGTGTGAGTGAAGAGGATGCAGAGGACAGGGTTAGGTGGAGGCACATGATTCGCTGTGGCGACTCCTGAAAGGGAACAGCCGAAAGGAAAAGAAGACGTTAAATCTACCTCATACAGCTAATGTGCTGTATTTGTATGAGTCAAAAAAGCAACAAACAAGAAGGTGACTGAAATGTTGCAAAAAGAGTCACAGGAGGTGAACTTGAGACACGCTACTGTCCATTCCAAATAGACATACGGCTCAGAAGGATTGGAAGAAAAAATGTAACGCAAAAGTATTGCGAGGTCATGCAAAATTCATTGCGAGGGAACGCAAAACATATTGCGAGGGTATGCAAAAGTGGTCCTAAAAAAATTCTTGCCATTCTGGCTTTCTTCACATATATACAGAGCCCCCTCGCTGTATTTAAGGGTGCTGTACATCTTTAATAAAGTGATGACAGTGCTACAGCGAAAATTACAGCTGCTTTCAGCCTCTTTTGACTAGACTGCGTTGCTTAATTCATACATTAAAAAGCATTTTAAGCTGAAGTCATCATCAAGTCCATTTAGTGTCATACCATGTTGAGTGTATACATCTAAAACATTGATCTCTGGGCCAGTTTCTTTAAAACATCACCTTCTATTGTAGACGTTGTCATTTCCACAGAATGTTAATGAGGAGGGTGAACCGTGATTTGCTTTAGCATAATGTTTTGAGATTGCATAATCCATTTTGCATGTACGTATTGCAATTAAATGCTCTGATATTCGTTGTTTAAAGGGTCGTTTGCTTAGTGCAACTAGACCACTGGACGAGAAAAGGGAAGATTATTAGCCCGTTTCCTTTCATTTTTGTAGGACGTGAAATGAGAAAGTTATGAAACCAGGGAATTAACCTCTTGTTTTCCAGGTGACAGCATTGCCACCCACTGACCAACAGGCAAAAGTCTCTGCAACCATCGGCATTATGAATCTGTGTAAAATTGTAGCTATTATACTGTGTTAAGTAAACTGTATTGTTTAACATTAGTCGTGTTAAAATATGTGTTAAAGTTAATGAAATGTCTCAGATAACTGGTTGAATGATCTGCTGAAATAGTGCTGGTTGAATCATTTTTCTCTAGACGTGCTCTACATGCCAAGTACCCTGAGATAACTTCTGTTATTATTTGGCGCTGTATAAAAAAATCATTTAACTGAATTGGGAGTAGCCGCCACAGAGCTGTAGTTTCGGATGAATCAATGGCAGAAGTTGACGAAGCCCAAGAAATGTTGTAGCTCCTTGCGAGAGGAAAGAACGGGCCACTCTCAGACTTGAAGAGACAGATAGGGAGACAGTGAGTTGCGCTACTGTGCAGGGGCATCGACGTCAGTGACTCCTATGTGATTCCTCATCGTGAAGTGTGACCTGCTTATGTAGGCTGACACATGTTCATTTATGTTTGTTTATACATCCTATGTGATTAATACAAACATTTCATTTTGTTAATAAAATTACACCACACCACACCGACTTGACCATAGCAGTGTCCAGCTACTAACAGTTACCAACAGAAACTAACAGTACTATTACTAAAAGAAACAAAACAATATGTCAATGTTTTTCACAACAGTACATCATTCAAATTTCAACATAATGCAAATGATTACTTGAGTAATAGAAAAAATGGATTTCTAAGACTAGTACTTTCAAATTTGGGATTACACAACACAATTTTATCAGTATTACTGGAATTGACTCTTAAATGATCGATAAGTATAGTTGTAGAGATGTAATTATACATGGTCACTAGATGGCAATATGGTTACACGATAGACAAGCTTAATTCCCTGAGTTCATATCTGACTCATTTTAAATCGTACAAAAATAAATAAAGTCACCCACTAAACATCAAAACAACATTTTCCCTTACTATGAGCGGAGTTACTGATTGATTTAATATTTAACTCACATTGCATTCAGGCTTGGCTAAAGGGAAGAACTATAATAGTATATGTAATAGATTACAATAGAATCTGTAATAGATTGCAATAGAATCACTTTTGGTGATCTGGAGTCCATCACTTCAGCCTGTAGTTCAGAAAGAGGTGAGGAACGAAAGGGGGGTTGTTGGAGTTTGATTGTGTGTGTGTGTGTGTGTGATTCAGAGAGAGAGAAAAGGGAAGAGCAAGAGATTCACAACTGGGTGATAATTACAGTTCTTTTGGTGTTCCCTTCTTCGGAGAACTAAACAGTCCATATCAGTTCTTGCTCTTCTCCCATTGTAGAATGAAACTCATTTTCCATTCGGCCGAGGAGGTGGAGTTGCAGCCATCTTCGACTCAAGCCTATTAATAAACCTAAACCTAAAGTAAATTATAACTCATTCGAAAGCCTTGTTCTTAGTCTTTCACACCCAGCCTGGAAAACACGACAGCCAATTCTATTTGTTATAGTGTACCGCGCTCCCAGTCCTTATTATGAATTTTTATCTGAATTCTCAGAGTTTTTATCAAGTTTAGTCCTTAATACAGATAAAGTAATTATCGTTGGTGATTTTAATATTCATGTTGACATCGAGAATGATAGCCTTAGTATTACGATTATCTCATTATTAGATTTTATTGGCTTCTGTCAGAGGGACAGTCTTAAGAGACTTATTCAAAAACTTGCAGAAACCCACTCACTGTTTTAACCACACTCTTGTCCTTGAGCTGTCTGTTTATTTTATTGTTTTTATGTGTTTCATACATTTGATATTTTGTCGTTCACTGTGGTATTATATTTCTCTCTTTGTGAAGCACTTTGTACTTTGGATTGATAAGTGATCTATAAATAAAGTTATTATGTATTATTATTACAATCTGCGGGGTGCTGTCGAGTTCATTCATGAACAGTTACTGTACTCTGTACTGTACCCCAGAGGGGTTTCTCTGAGGAAAATGGGACATCCCTAGAGGTGAAATTACAGATATGCAGTTAAATCTGCGTTAATTGGTGTGAGTGAAGAGGATGCAGAGGACAGGGTTAGATGGAGGCACATGATTCGCTGTGGCGACCCCTGAAAGGGAACAGCCGAAAGGAAAAGAAGAAGTTAAATCTACCTCATACAGCTAATGTGCTGTATTTGTATGAGTCAAAAAAGCCACAAACAAGAAGGTGACTGAAATGCTGCAAAAATAGTCACAGAAGGTGAACTTGAGACACGCTACTGTCCATTCCAAATAGACATACGGCTCAGAAGGATTGGAAGAAGAAAAGTAATGCAAAAGTATTGCGAGGTCATGCAAAATTCATTGCGAGGGAACGCAAAACATATTGCGGGGGTATGCAAAAGTAGTCCTCAAAAAAATTCTTGCCATTCTGGCTTTCTTCATATATATATACAGAGCCCCCTCGCTGTATTTAAGGGTGCTGTACATCTTTAATAAAGTGATGACAGTGCTACAGCGAAAATTACAGCTGCTTTCAGCATCTTTTGACTAGACTACTTTGCTTAATTCATACATTAAAAAGCATTTTAAGCTGAAGTCATCATCAAGTCCATTTGGTGTCATACCATGTTGAGTGTATACATCTAAAACTTTGATCTCTGGGCCAGTGTCTTTAAAACATCGCCTTCTATTGTAGACGTTGTCATTTCCACAGAATGTTAATGAGGAGGGTGGAACCGTTTTGCTTTAGCATAATGTTTTGAGATTGCATAATCCATATTGCATGTACGTATTGCAATTAAATGCTCTGATATTCGTTGTTTAAAGGGTCGTTAGTCCAACTAGACCACTGGAAGAGAAAAGGGAAGATTATTAGCCCGTTTCCTTTCATTTTTGTAGGACGTGAAAGGAGAAAGTTATGAAATTCAAGGAATTGACCTCTTGTTTTCCAGGTGACAGCATTGCCACCCACTGACCAACAGACAAAAGTCTTGCTTTGCTAGATCATAAAGAACAGTACAGCTGCAAGTCATAGAGTGTCAAGTGCAGACAGTTGAGGATATCATTCGAAATGATAGAAATCTAATGGAACCATAAGAATGCAATTAGGTCAACAAGAGAGTTCTGTAACGTTCAAAGTACATGAGGACTGAAAGTTAGAACATCCTTCAATAGAGTTCATGTCATGCAAAGAATACGGCAACTTATGTAAGGAATGTGACTATTGTATAAAGCATATGTTAGCGAATCGTATGCAGTCTAATGCTCATTTGATTCTGCTTCTTATATGTAAGACCTTTTTAAGAGAGTCGCATGCTACATTATAATACAATTATTACTGTCACTTTCATGTGTTAAGACATTCACTATGATTTAACTGAATTAACTTAATGCAATCATTTTCACAGTGAGTATTGCATAACTGTTGAAACTATTCTTGAACATGCATTTATGTAACTTATACGATTACATAGCGTGTAATAGATGATTGTTATAGAAGTGTCTAGTTACATATTTATGATTGTAATATGAAATGTTAATGATTAACTAGATTAACTTTGTTTTAGGAAGTACTTGACAGAAAGCATTTCTCATACTGGATTATAACCGCTAATTAGTATACTAATTACGATAACTGTTACATGATCAAATATTGTTCATCAGTAAGTTAATATGTTAACATAATGGTAAGATACGGCAAATGATTGGTGAAATTAGTGTGTATAGTCTTAATAATGTAGTCCTACGATAACTGTACTGATTTGAGTGAATGGACATGATTAATGTAATGATACGCAGTAATTCGTGGTACAGAGCTTACCCTAAATATGTTACTATTGGATGTAAAAATGACTTAGCTATCTTGGTAAGGACAGTAGCCGAATAGTATGACTGTGCAGGAATACAAGCAGATCTTATAGAAGCTCATGGAGTTACACTAGTAGATTGACCACTGATTGCAGCCATGTATGTAGTAACATGTAATGACGTATTGTTTAATACTCATAATTGTATCCACTTATGTCGTATCAATATTAGCTAACAGAATTATTGAATACAATTTATTAATAAATTACAATCAACAGATCATAGAGTTCAGTAGTAACATTACAACAAAACTATCAGTAATATTCTAAATACATCATTAATTAACTAATCAATAGTATATAATTTAAATATCAAATTATACTTCAGATGGTAAAATGTTTTAATTACTAATTGATTCAAATGTGAGTACTAAGGTAGATTAATTATTATGTAAACATAATAGTAATATGTAACATAGACATTAATACGATTATTTGCTATTTTAATCACGAATACAAATGTCCATACAATATACTAAGTTTTCCGGTTCTATGTTGATATTTTAATCGTAAATATAATAGATTACACAAATTCTATATAAGATTCTTATGAGATTAATATTTTAATTAATTAGATTCAGGTAATGCAAAGGAACTTATGATATGTATATACATAGAATTGATATTCATTGAGGTGGGATCATGTTGACTCTGGGTAGACAAGTAGTTAGTTAATGTAGACTTGAGGTATGAGGAGTGCTAGAACTCTGAGTTATCATACGCTTGTAGAGATTCCATTGTTGATAATCAGTTACTTAGTTGCCTTCCCTTCGTCAGAATTTAAACTATTCCTATCGAGTGTATCATTTCAGAGCTCTTAACTTCAATTATCTGTAATACACTATTCATACATTTGAACTTTAACGTCGCTTACTATCGAATCTATCTAGATTATAGTCTAGCCTCTATTTTCAGTTGAACGTCTCTAATTTATCAGTAAGTTATCAGTACTTTTATTTAATCTTTTTCATGTTAATTTGATGTATAGCTTATATTCATTATTATTTATGCTTGTCTGAATTATTGAGTATTCATTCATGAACCTCTATGTTAAACTTTCGATATCTGTTTAATTTATGTCCTTACTGTTCATACATTTAGTTTATTCGTTATTTATTCAATTTTTTGTCATGTTATTCTTTGTGATTTTTGTTCGATACTATTGAATAAGTTTTATGTAATTACTTTGTGACATGTATTCTATGGTCATTATAATTCTCTGAGGTTGTCGAGTATCTGAACATTACTGATCATCAGAATCATTATCCAGTAATCATCTGAGAAATTGTATAAGACTCAAAAAAACAAGACGTACTAATGCTTCAATAGTCACTAGTCTAGACATAAAATAGCATCAAAAGTCACTAATGGCAAAAATATGACAGAAAGTGAATTGAGCAGCAAATCATGCAAAGGATCAATGAAATATTGGAGAAGTTCGAAAATAGTCATGCAAAGATCAATTGCAAAGAGTCTCAACAATTGGTATCAATGTCTAAACGGCATTCGCTTACAGTCTTTACGTTGCAGTTGTCAAGCATATTACGTTACCTCCTTATAGCTCATGATTGCTGATATCTCCATTATGAAATAGTTATTAATAAAGATGATACTGTTGAAATTGAGAACTAAACAGTCCATATCAGTTCTTGCTCTTCTCCCATTGTAGAATGAAACTCATTTTCCATTCGGCCGAGGAGGTGGAGTTGCAGCCATCTTCGACTCAAGCCTATTAATAAACCTAAACCTAAAGTAAATTATAACTCATTCGAAAGCCTTGTTCTTAGTCTTTCACACCCAGCCTGGAAAACACGACAGCCAATTCTATTTGTTATAGTGTACCGCGCTCCCGGTCCTTATTATGAATTTTTATCTGAATTCTCAGAGTTTTTATCAAGTTTAGTCCTTAATACAGATAAAGTAATTATCGTTGGTGATTTTAATATTCATGTTGACATCGAGAATGATAGCCTTAGTATTACGATTATCTCATTATTAGATTTTATTGGCTTCTGTCAGAGGGACAGTCTTAAGAGACTTATTCAAAAACTTGCAGAAACCCACTCACTGTTTTAACCACACTCTTGTCCTTGAGCTGTCTGTTTATTTTATTGTTTTTATGTGTTTCATACATTTGATATTTTGTCGTTCACTGTGGTATTATATTTCTCTCTTTGTGAAGCACTTTGTACTTTGTTTTGATAAGTGATCTATAAATAAAGTTATTATGTATTATTATTACAATCTGCGGGTGCTGTCGAGTTCATTCATGAACAGTTACTGTACTCTGTACTGTACCCCAGAGGGGTTTCTCTGAGGAAAATGGGACATCCCTAGAGGTGAAATTACAGATATGCAGTTAAATCTACGTTAATTGGTGTGAGTGAAGAGGATGCAGAGGACAGGGTTAGGTGGAGGCACATGATTCGCTGTGGCGACTCCTGAAAGGGAACAGCCGAAAGGAAAAGAATACGTTAAATCTACCTCATACAGCTAATGTGCTGTATTTGTATGAGTCAAAAAAGCAACAAACAAGAAGGTGACTGAAATGTTGCAAAAAGAGTCACAGGAGGTGAACTTGAGACACGCTACTGTCCATTCCAAATAGACATACGGCTCAGAAGGATTGGAAGAAAAAATGTAACGCAAAAAGTATTGCGAGGTCATGCAAAATTCATTGCGAGGGACGCGCAAAACATATTGCGAGGGTATGCAAAAGTGGTCCTAAAAAAATTCTTGCCATTCTGGCTTTCTTCACATATATACAGAGCCCCCTCGCTGTATTTAAGGGTGCTGTACATCTTTAATAAAGTGATGACAGTGCTACAGCGAAAATTACAGCTGCTTTCAGCCTCTTTTGACTAGACTGCGTTGCTTAATTCATACATTAAAAAGCATTTTAAGCTGAAGTCATCATCAAGTCCATTTAGTGTCATACCATGTTGAGTGTATACATCTAAAACATTGATCTCTGGGCCAGTTTCTTTAAAACATCACCTTCTATTGTAGACGTTGTCATTTCCACAGAATGTTAATGAGGAGGGTGAACCGTGATTTGCTTTAGCATAATGTTTTGAGATTGCATAATCCATTTTGCATGTACGTATTGCAATTAAATGCTCTGATATTCGTTGTTTAAAGGGTCGTTTGCTTAGTGCAACGAGACCACTGGACGAGAAAAGGGAAGATTATTAGCCCGTTTCCTTTCATTTTGTAGGACGTGAAATGAGAAAGTTATGAAACCAGGGAATTAACCTCTTGTTTTCCAGGTGACAGCATTGCCACCCACTGACCAACAGGCAAAAGTCTCTGCAACCATCGGCATTATGAATCTGTGTAAAATTGTAGCTATTATACTGTGTTAAGTAAACTGTATTGTTTAACATTAGTCGTGTTAAAATATGTGTTAAAGTTAATGAAATGTCTCAGATAACTGGTTGAATGATCTGCTGAAATAGTGCTGGTTGAATCATTTTTCTCTAGACGTGCTCTACATGCCAAGTACCCTGAGATAACTTCTGTTATTATTTGGCGCTGTATAAAAAAATCATTTAACTGAATTGGGAGTAGCCGCCACAGAGCTGTAGTTTCGGATGAATCAATGGCAGAAGTTGACGAAGCCCAAGAAATGTTGTAGCTCCTTGCGAGAGGAAAGAACGGGCCACTCTCAGACTTGAAGAGACAGATAGGGAGACAGTGAGTTGCGCTACTGTGCAGGGGCATCGACGTCAGTGACTCCTATGTGATTCCTCATCGTGAAGTGTGACCTGCTTATGTAGGCTGACACATGTTCATTTATGTTTGTTTATACATCCTATGTGATTAATACAAACATTTCATTTTGTTAATAAAATTACACCACACCACACCGACTTGACCATAGCAGTGTCCAGCTACTAACAGTTACCAACAGAAACTAACAGTACTATTACTAAAAGAAACAAAACAATATGTCAATGTTTTTCACAACAGTACATCATTCAAATTTCAACATAATGCAAATGATTACTTGAGTAATAGAAAAATGGATTTCTAAGACTAGTACTTTCAAATTTGGGATTACACAACACAATTTTATCAGTATTACTGGAATTGACTCTTAAATGATCGATAAGTATAGTTGTAGAGATGCAATTATACATGGTCACTAGATGGCAATATGGTTACACGATAGACAAGCTTAATTCCCTGAGTTCATATCTGACTCATTTTAAATCGTACAAAAATAAATAAAGTCACCCACTAAACATCAAAACAACATTTTCCCTTACTATGAGCGGAGTTACTGATTGATTTAATATTTAACTCACATTGCATTCAGGCTTGGCTAAAGGGGAAGAACTATAATAGTATATGTAATAGATTACAATAGAATCTGTAATAGATTGCAATAGAATCACTTTTGGTGATCTGGAGTCCATCACTTCAGCCTGTAGTTCAGAAAGAGGTGAGGAACGAAAGGGGGGTTGTTGGAGTTTGATTGTGTGTGTGTGTGTGTGATTCAGAGAGAGAGGGGGAAGAGCAAGAGATTCACAACTGGGTGATAATTACAGTTCTTTTGGTGTTCCCTTCTTCGGAGAACTAAACAGTCCATATCAGTTCTTGCTCTTCTCCCATTGTAGAATGAAACTCATTTTCCATTCGGCCGAGGAGGTGGAGTTGCAGCCATCTTCGACTCAAGCCTATTAATAAACCTAAACCTAAAGTAAATTATAACTCATTCGAAAGCCTTGTTCTTAGTCTTTCACACCCAGCCTGGAAAACACGACAGCCAATTCTATTTGTTATAGTGTACCGCGCTCCCGGTCCTTATTATGAATTTTTATCTGAATTCTCAGAGTTTTTATCAAGTTTAGTCCTTAATACAGATAAAGTAATTATCGTTGGTGTATTTTAATATTCATGTTGACATCGAGAATGATAGCCTTAGTATTACGATTATCTCATTATTAGATTTTATTGGCTTCTGTCAGAGGGACAGTCTTAAGAGACTTATTCAAAAACTTGCAGAAACCCACTCACTGTTTTAACCACACTCTTGTCCTTGAGCTGTCTGTTTATTTTATTGTTTTTATGTGTTTCATACATTTGATATTTTGTCGTTCACTGTGGTATTATATTTCTCTCTTTGTGAAGCACTTTGTACTTTGTTTTGATAAGTGATCTATAAATAAAGTTATTATGTATTATTATTACAATCTGCGGGGTGCTGTCGAGTTCATTCATGAACAGTTACTGTACTCTGTACTGTACCCCAGAGGGGTTTCTCTGAGGAAAATGGGACATCCCTAGAGGTGAAATTACAGATATGCAGTTAAATCTACGTTAATTGGTGTGAGTGAAGAGGATGCAGAGGACAGGGTTAGGTGGAGGCACATGATTCGCTGTGGCGACTCCTGAAAGGGAACAGCCGAAAGGAAAAGAATACGTTAAATCTACCTCATACAGCTAATGTGCTGTATTTGTATGAGTCAAAAAGCAACAAACAAGAAGGTGACTGAAATGTTGCAAAAAGAGTCACAGGAGGTGAACTTGAGACACGCTACTGTCCATTCCAAATAGACATACGGCTCAGAAGGATTGGAAGAAAAAAATGTAACGCAAAAGTATTGCGAGGTCATGCAAAATTCATTGCGAGGGAACGCAAAACATATTGCGAGGGTATGCAAAAGTGGTCCTAAAAATTCTTGCCATTCTGGCTTTCTTCACATATATACAGAGCCCCTCGCTGTATTTAAGGGTGCTGTACATCTTTAATAAAGTGATGACAGTGCTACAGCGAAAATTACAGCTGCTTTCAGCCTCTTTTGACTAGACTGCGTTGCTTAATTCATACATTAAAAAGCATTTTAAGCTGAAGTCATCATCAAGTCCATTTAGTGTCATACCATGTTGAGTGTATACATCTAAAACATTGATCTCTGGGCCAGTTTCTTTAAAACATCACCTTCTATTGTAGACGTTGTCATTTCCACAGAATGTTAATGAGGAGGGTGAACCGTGATTTGCTTTAGCATAATGTTTTGAGATTGCATAATCCATTTTGCATGTACGTATTGCAATTAAATGCTCTGATATTCGTTGTTTAAAGGGTCGTTTGCTTAGTGCAACGAGACCACTGGACGAGAAAAGGGAAGATTATTAGCCCGTTTCCTTTCATTTTTGTAGGACGTGAAATGAGAAAGTTATGAAACCAGGAATTAACCTCTTGTTTTCCAGGTGACAGCATTGCCACCCACTGACCAACAGGCAAAAGTCTCTGCAACCATCGGCATTATGAATCTGTGTAAAATTGTAGCTATTATACTGTGTTAAGTAAACTGTATTGTTTAACATTAGTCGTGTTAAAATATGTGTTAAAGTTAATGAAATGTCTCAGATAACTGGTTGAATGATCTGCTGAAATAGTGCTGGTTGAATCATTTTTCTCTAGACGTGCTCTACATGCCAAGTACCCTGAGATAACTTCTGTTATTATTTGGCGCTGTATAAAAAAATCATTTAACTGAATTGGGAGTAGCCGCCACAGAGCTGTAGTTTCGGATGAATCAATGGCAGAAGTTGACGAAGCCCAAGAAATGTTGTAGCTCCTTGCGAGAGGAAAGAACGGGCCACTCTCAGACTTGAAGAGACAGATAGGGAGACAGTGAGTTGCGCTACTGTGCAGGGGCATCGACGTCAGTGACTCCTATGTGATTCCTCATCGTGAAGTGTGACCTGCTTATGTAGGCTGACACATGTTCATTTATGTTTGTTTATACATCCTATGTGATTAATACAAACATTTCATTTTGTTAATAAAATTACACCACACCACACCGACTTGACCATAGCAGTGTCCAGCTACTAACAGTTACCAACAGAAACTAACAGTACTATTACTAAAAGAAACAAAACAATATGTCAATGTTTTTCACAACAGTACATCATTCAAATTTCAACATAATGCAAATGATTACTTGAGTAATAGAAAAATGGATTTCTAAGACTAGTACTTTCAAATTTGGGATTACACAACACAATTTTATCAGTATTACTGGAATTGACTCTTAAATGATCGATAAGTATAGTTGTAGAGATGCAATTATACATGGTCACTAGATGGCAATATGGTTACACGATAGACAAGCTTAATTCCTGAGTTCATATCTGACTCATTTTAAATCGTACAAAAATAAATAAAGTCACCCACTAAACATCAAAACAACATTTTCCCTTACTATGAGCGGAGTTACTGATTGATTTAATATTTAACTCACATTGCATTCAGGCTTGGCTAAAGGGAAGAACTATAATAGTATATGTAATAGATTACAATAGAATCTGTAATAGATTGCAATAGAATCACTTTTGGTGATCTGGAGTCCATCACTTCAGCCTGTAGTTCAGAAAGAGGTGAGGAACGAAAGGGGGGTTGTTGGAGTTTGATTGTGTGTGTGTGTGTGTGATTCAGAGAGAGAGGGGGAAGAGCAAGAGATTCACAACTGGGTGATAATTACAGTTCTTTTGGTGTTCCCTTCTTCGGAGAACTAAACAGTCCATATCAGTTCTTGCTCTTCTCCCATTGTAGAATGAAACTCATTTTCCATTCGGCCGAGGAGGTGGAGTTGCAGCCATCTTCGACTCAAGCCTATTAATAAACCTAAACCTAAAGTAAATTATAACTCATTCGAAAGCCTTGTTCTTAGTCTTTCACACCCAGCCTGGAAAACACGACAGCCAATTCTATTTGTTATAGTGTACCGCGCTCCCGGTCCTTATTATGAATTTTTATCTGAATTCTCAGAGTTTTTATCAAGTTTAGTCCTTAATACAGATAAAGTAATTATCGTTGGTGTATTTTAATATTCATGTTGACATCGAGAATGATAGCCTTAGTATTACGATTATCTCATTATTAGATTTTATTGGCTTCTGTCAGAGGGACAGTCTTAAGAGACTTATTCAAAAACTTGCAGAAACCCACTCACTGTTTTAACCACACTCTTGTCCTTGAGCTGTCTGTTTATTTTATTGTTTTTATGTGTTTCATACATTTGATATTTTGTCGTTCACTGTGGTATTATATTTCTCTCTTTGTGAAGCACTTTGTACTTTGTTTTGATAAGTGATCTATAAATAAAGTTATTATGTATTATTATTACAATCTGCGGGGTGCTGTCGAGTTCATTCATGAACAGTTACTGTACTCTGTACTGTACCCCAGAGGGGTTTCTCTGAGGAAAATGGGACATCCCTAGAGGTGAAATTACAGATATGCAGTTAAATCTACGTTAATTGGTGTGAGTGAAGAGGATGCAGAGGACAGGGTTAGGTGGAGGCACATGATTCGCTGTGGCGACTCCTGAAAGGAACAGCCGAAAGGAAAAGAAGACGTTAAATCTACCTCATACAGCTAATGTGCTGTATTTGTATGAGTCAAAAAGCAACAAACAAGAAGGTGACTGAAATGTTGCAAAAAGAGTCACAGGAGGTGAACTTGAGACACGCTACTGTCCATTCCAAATAGACATACGGCTCAGAAGGATTGGAAGAAAAAATGTAACGCAAAAGTATTGCGAGGTCATGCAAAATTCATTGCGAGGAACGCAAAACATATTGCGAGGGTATGCAAAAGTGGTCCTAAAAAAATTCTTGCCATTCTGGCTTTCTTCACATATATACAGAGCCCCCTCGCTGTATTTAAGGGTGCTGTACATCTTTAATAAAGTGATGACAGTGCTACAGCGAAAATTACAGCTGCTTTCAGCCTCTTTTGACTAGACTGCGTTGCTTAATTCATACATTAAAAAGCATTTTAAGCTGAAGTCATCATCAAGTCCATTTAGTGTCATACCATGTTGAGTGTATACATCTAAAACATTGATCTCTGGGCCAGTTTCTTTAAAACATCACCTTCTATTGTAGACGTTGTCATTTCCACAGAATGTTAATGTGGAGGGTGAACCGTGATTTGCTTTAGCATAATGTTTTGAGATTGCATAATCCATTTTGCATGTACGTATTGCAATTAAATGCTCTGATATTCGTTGTTTAAAGGGTCGTTTGCTTAGTGCAACGAGACCACTGGACGAGAAAAGGGAAGATTATTAGCCCGTTTCCTTTCATTTTTGTAGGACGTGAAATGAGAAAGTTATGAAACCAGGGAATTAACCTCTTGTTTTCCAGGTGACAGCATTGCCACCCACTGACCAACAGGCAAAAGTCTCTGCAACCATCGGCATTATGAATCTGTGTAAAATTGTAGCTATTATACTGTGTTAAGTAAACTGTATTGTTTAACATTAGTCGTGTTAAAATATGTGTTAAAGTTAATGAAATGTCTCAGATAACTGGTTGAATGATCTGCTGAAATAGTGCTGGTTGAATCATTTTTCTCTAGACGTGCTCTACATGCCAAGTACCCTGAGATAACTTCTGTTATTATTTGGCGCTGTATAAAAAAATCATTTAACTGAATTGGGAGTAGCCGCCACAGAGCTGTAGTTTCGGATGAATCAATGGCAGAAGTTGACGAAGCCCAAGAAATGTTGTAGCTCCTTGCGAGAGGAAAGAACGGGCCACTCTCAGACTTGAAGAGACAGATAGGGAGACAGTGAGTTGCGCTACTGTGCAGGGGCATCGACGTCAGTGACTCCTATGTGATTCCTCATCGTGAAGTGTGACCTGCTTATGTAGGCTGACACATGTTCATTTATGTTTGTTTATACATCCTATGTGATTAATACAAACATTTCATTTTGTTAATAAAATTACACCACACCACACCGACTTGACCATAGCAGTGTCCAGCTACTAACAGTTACCAACAGAAACTAACAGTACTATTACTAAAAGAAACAAAACAATATGTCAATGTTTTTCACAACAGTACATCATTCAAATTTCAACATAATGCAAATGATTACTTGAGTAATAGAAAAAATGGATTTCTAAGACTAGTACTTTCAAATTTGGGATTACACAACACAATTTTATCAGTAGTACTGGAATTGACTCTTAAATGATCGATAAGTATAGTTGTAGAGATGCAATTATACATGGTCACTAGATGGCAATATGGTTACACGATAGACAAGCTTAATTCCCTGAGTTCATATCTGACTCATTTTAAATCGTACAAAAATAAATAAAGTCACCCACTAAACATCAAAACAACATTTTCCCTTACTATGAGCGGAGTTACTGATTGATTTAATATTTAACTCACATTGCATTCAGGCTTGGCTAAAGGGGAAGAACTATAATAGTATATGTAATAGATTACAATAGAATCTGTAATAGATTGCAATAGAATCACTTTTGGTGATCTGGAGTCCATCACTTCAGCCTGTAGTTCAGAAAGAGGTGAGGAACGAAAGGGGGGTTGTTGGAGTTTGATTGTGTGTGTGTGTGTGTGATTCAGAGAGAGAGGGGAAGAGCAAGAGATTCACAACTGGGTGATAATTACAGTTCTTTTGGTGTTCCCTTCTTCGGAGAACTAAACAGTCCATATCAGTTCTTGCTCTTCTCCCATTGTAGAATGAAACTCATTTTCCATTCGGCCGAGGAGGTGGAGTTGCAGCCATCTTCGACTCAAGCCTATTAATAAACCTAAACCTAAAGTAAATTATAACTCATTCGAAAGCCTTGTTCTTAGTCTTTCACACCCAGCCTGGAAAACACGACAGCCAATTCTATTTGTTATAGTGTACCGCGCTCCCGGTCCTTATTATGAATTTTTATCTGAATTCTCAGAGTTTTTATCAAGTTTAGTCCTTAATACAGATAAAGTAATTATCGTTGGTGATTTTAATATTCATGTTGACATCGAGAATGATAGCCTTAGTATTACGATTATCTCATTATTAGATTTTATTGGCTTCTGTCAGAGGGACAGTCTTAAGAGACTTATTCAAAAACTTGCAGAAACCCACTCACTGTTTTAACCACACTCTTGTCCTTGAGCTGTCTGTTTATTTTATTGTTTTTATGTGTTTCATACATTTGATATTTTATCGTTCACTGTGGTATTATATTTCTCTCTTTGTGAAGCACTTTGTACTTTGTTTTGATAAGTGATCTATAAATAAAGTTATTATGTATTATTATTACAATCTGCGGGTGCTGTCGAGTTCATTCATGAACAGTTACTGTACTCTGTACTGTACCCCAGAGGGGTTTCTCTGAGGAAAATGGGACATCCCTAGAGGTGAAATTACAGATATGCAGTTAAATCTACGTTAATTGGTGTGAGTGAAGAGGATGCAGAGGACAGGGTTAGGTGGAGGCACATGATTCGCTGTGGCGACTCCTGAAAGGAAACAGCCGAAAGGAAAAGAAGACGTTAAATCTACCTCATACAGCTAATGTGCTGTATTTGTATGAGTCAAAAAAGCAACAAACAAGAAGGTGACTGAAATGTTGCAAAAAGAGTCACAGGAGGTGAACTTGAGACACGCTACTGTCCATTCCAAATAGACATACGGCTCAGAAGGATTGGAAGAAAAAATGTAACGCAAAGGTATTGCGAGGTCATGCAAAATTCATTGCGAGGGAACGCAAAACATATTGCGAGGGTATGCAAAAGTGGTCCTAAAAAAATTCTTGCCATTCTGGCTTTCTTCACATATATACAGAGCCCCCTCGCTGTATTTAAGGGTGCTGTACATCTTTAATAAAGTGATGACAGTGCTACAGCGAAAATTACAGCTGCTTTCAGCCTCTTTTGACTAGACTGCGTTGCTTAATTCATACATTAAAAGCATTTTAAGCTGAAGTCATCATCAAGTCCATTTAGTGTCATACCATGTTGAGTGTATACATCTAAAACATTGATCTCTGGGCCAGTTTCTTTAAAACATCACCTTCTATTGTAGACGTTGTCATTTCCACAGAATGTTAATGAGGAGGGTGAACCGTGATTTGCTTTAGCATAATGTTTTGAGATTGCATAATCCATTTTGCATGTACGTATTGCAATTAAATGCTCTGATATTCGTTGTTTAAAGGGTCGTTTGCTTAGTGCAACGAGACCACTGGACGAGAAAAGGGAAGATTATTAGCCCGTTTCCTTTCATTTTTGTAGGACGTGAAATGAGAAAGTTATGAAACCAGGGAATTAACCTCTTGTTTTCCAGGTGACAGCATTGCCACCCACTGACCAACAGGCAAAAGTCTCTGCAACCATCGGCATTATGAATCTGTGTAAAATTGTAGCTATTATACTGTGTTAAGTAAACTGTATTGTTTAACATTAGTCGTGTTAAAATATGTGTTAAAGTTAATGAAATGTCTCAGATAACTGGTTGAATGATCTGCTGAAATAGTGCTGGTTGAATCATTTTTCTCTAGACGTGCTCTACATGCCAAGTACCCTGAGATAACTTCTGTTATTATTTGGCGCTGTATAAAAAAATCATTTAACTGAATTGGGAGTAGCCGCCACAGAGCTGTAGTTTCGGATGAATCAATGGCAGAAGTTGACGAAGCCCAAGAAATGTTGTAGCTCCTTGCGAGAGGAAAGAACGGGCCACTCTCAGACTTGAAGAGACAGATAGGGAGACAGTGAGTTGCGCTACTGTGCAGGGGCATCGACGTCAGTGACTCCTATGTGATTCCTCATCGTGAAGTGTGACCTGCTTATGTAGGCTGACACATGTTCATTTATGTTTGTTTATACATCCTATGTGATTAATACAAACATTTCATTTTGTTAATAAAATTACACCACACCACACCGACTTGACCATAGCAGTGTCCAGCTACTAACAGTTACCAACAGAAACTAACAGTACTATTACTAAAAGAAACAAAACAATATGTCAATGTTTTTCACAACAGTACATCATTCAAATTTCAACATAATGCAAATGATTACTTGAGTAATAGAAAAAATGGATTTCTAAGACTAATACTTTCAAATTTGGGATTACACAACACAATTTTATCAGTATTACTGGAATTGACTCTTAAATGATCGATAAGTATAGTTGTAGAGATGCAATTATACATGGTCACTAGATGGCAATATGGTTACACGATAGACAAGCTTAATTCCCTGAGTTCATATCTGACTCATTTTAAATCGTACAAAAATAAATAAAGTCACCCACTAAACATCAAAACAACATTTTCCCTTACTATGAGCGGAGTTACTGATTGATTTAATATTTAACTCACATTGCATTCTGGCTTGGCTAAAGGGGAAGAACTATAATAGTATATGTAATAGATTACAATAGAATCTGTAATAGATTGCAATAGAATCACACTTTTGGTGATCTGGAGTCCATCACTTCAGCCTGTAGTTCAGAAAGAGGTGAGGAACGAAAGGGGGGTTGTTGGAGTTTGATTGTGTGTGTGTGTGTGTGATTCAGAGAGAGAGGGGGAAGAGCAAGAGATTCACAACTGGGTGATAATTACAGTTCTTTTGGTGTTCCCTTCTTCGGAGAACTAAACAGTCCATATCAGTTCTTGCTCTTCTCCCATTGTAGAATGAAACTCATTTTCCATTCGGCCGAGGAGGTGGAGTTGCAGCCATCTTCGACTCAAGCCTATTAATAAACCTAAACCTAAAGTAAATTATAACTCATTCGAAAGCCTTGTTCTTAGTCTTTCACACCCAGCCTGGAAAACACGACAGCCAATTCTATTTGTTATAGTGTACCGCGCTCCCGGTCCTTATTATGAATTTTTATCTGAATTCTCAGAGTTTTTATCAAGTTTAGTCCTTAATACAGATAAAGTAATTATCGTTGGTGATTTTAATATTCATGTTGACATCGAGAATGATAGCCTTAGTATTACGATTATCTCATTATTAGATTTTATTGGCTTCTGTCAGAGGGACAGTCTTAAGAGACTTATTCAAAAACTTGCAGAAACCCACTCACTGTTTTAACCACACTCTTGTCCTTGAGCTGTCTGTTTATTTTATTGTTTTTATGTGTTTCATACATTTGATATTTTGTCGTTCACTGTGGTATTATATTTCTCTCTTTGTGAAGCACTTTGTACTTTGTTTTGATAAGTGATCTATAAATAAAGTTATTATGTATTATTATTACAATCTGCGGGTGCTGTCGAGTTCATTCATGAACAGTTACTGTACTCTGTACTGTACCCCAGAGGGGTTTCTCTGAGGAAAATGGGACATCCCTAGAGGTGAAATTACAGATATGCAGTTAAATCTACGTTAATTGGTGTGAGTGAAGAGGATGCAGAGGACAGGGTTAGGTGGAGGCACATGATTCGCTGTGGCGACTCCTGAAAGGGAACAGCCGAAAGGAAAAGAAGACGTTAAATCTACCTCATACAGCTAATGTGCTGTATTTGTATGAGTCAAAAAAGCAACAAACAAGAAGGTGACTGAAATGTTGCAAAAAGAGTCACAGGAGGTGAACTTGAGACACGCTACTGTCCATTCCAAATAGACATACGGCTCAGAAGGATTGGAAGAAAAAATGTAACGCAAAAGTATTGCGAGGTCATGCAAAATTCATTGCGAGGGAACGCAAAACATATTGCGAGGGTATGCAAAAGTGGTCCTAAAAAAATTCTTGCCATTCTGGCTTTCTTCACATATATACAGAGCCCCCTCGCTGTATTTAAGGGTGCTGTACATCTTTAATAAAGTGATGACAGTGCTACAGCGAAAATTACAGCTGCTTTCAGCCTCTTTTGACTAGACTGCGTTGCTTAATTCATACATTAAAAAGCATTTTAAGCTGAAGTCATCATCAAGTCCATTTAGTGTCATACCATGTTGAGTGTATACATCTAAAACATTGATCTCTGGGCCAGTTTCTTTAAAACATCACCTTCTATTGTAGACGTTGTCATTTCCACAGAATGTTAATGAGGAGGGTGAACCGTGATTTGCTTTAGCATAATGTTTTGAGATTGCATAATCCATTTTGCATGTACGTATTGCAATTAAATGCTCTGATATTCGTTGTTTAAAGGGTCGTTTGCTTAGTGCAACGAGACCACTGGACGAGAAAAGGAAGATTATTAGCCCGTTTCCTTTCATTTTTGTAGGACGTGAAATGAGAAAGTTATGAAACCAGGAATTAACCTCTTGTTTTCCAGGTGACAGCATTGCCACCCACTGACCAACAGGCAAAAGTCTCTGCAACCATCGGCATTATGAATCTGTGTAAAATTGTAGCTATTATACTGTGTTAAGTAAACTGTATTGTTTAACATTAGTCGTGTTAAAATATGTGTTAAAGTTAATGAAATGTCTCAGATAACTGGTTGAATGATCTGCTGAAATAGTGCTGGTTGAATCATTTTTCTCTAGACGTGCTCTACATGCCAAGTACCCTGAGATAACTTCTGTTATTATTTGGCGCTGTATAAAAAAATCATTTAACTGAATTGGGAGTAGCCGCCACAGAGCTGTAGTTTCGGATGAATCAATGGCAGAAGTTGACGAAGCCCAAGAAATGTTGTAGCTCCTTGCGAGAGGAAAGAACGGGCCACTCTCAGACTTGAAGAGACAGATAGGGAGACAGTGAGTTGCGCTACTGTGCAGGGGCATCGACGTCAGTGACTCCTATGTGATTCCTCATCGTGAAGTGTGACCTGCTTATGTAGGCTGACACATGTTCATTTATGTTTGTTTATACATCCTATGTGATTAATACAAACATTTCATTTTGTTAATAAAATTACACCACACCACACCGACTTGACCATAGCAGTGTCCAGCTACTAACAGTTACCAACAGAAACTAACAGTACTATTACTAAAAGAAACAAAACAATATGTCAATGTTTTTCACAACAGTACATCATTCAAATTTCAACATAATGCAAATGATTACTTGAGTAATAGAAAAATGGATTTCTAAGACTAGTACTTTCAAATTTGGGATTACACAACACAATTTTATCAGTATTACTGGAATTGACTCTTAAATGATCGATAAGTATAGTTGTAGAGATGTAATTATACATGGTCACTAGATGGCAATATGGTTACACGATAGACAAGCTTAATTCCCTGAGTTCATATCTGACTCATTTTAAATCGTACAAAAATAAATAAAGTCACCCACTAAACATCAAAACAACATTTTCCCTTACTATGAGCGGAGTTACTGATTGATTTAATATTTAACTCACATTGCATTCAGGCTTGGCTAAAGGGGAAGAACTATAATAGTATATGTAATAGATTACAATAGAATCTGTAATAGATTGCAATAGAATCACTTTTGGTGATCTGGAGTCCATCACTTCAGCCTGTAGTTCAGAAAGAGGTGAGGAACGAAAGGGGGGTTGTTGGAGTTTGATTGTGTGTGTGTGTGTGTGATTCAGAGAGAGAGGGGGAAGAGCAAGAGATTCACAACTGGGTGATAATTACAGTTCTTTTGGTGTTCCCTTCTTCGGAGAACTAAACAGTCCATATCAGTTCTTGCTCTTCTCCCATTGTAGAATGAAACTCATTTTCCATTCGGCCGAGGAGGTGGAGTTGCAGCCATCTTCGACTCAAGCCTATTAATAAACCTAAACCTAAAGTAAATTATAACTCATTCGAAAGCCTTGTTCTTAGTCTTTCACACCCAGCCTGGAAAACACGACAGCCAATTCTATTTGTTATAGTGTACCGCGCTCCCGGTCCTTATTATGAATTTTTATCTGAATTCTCAGAGTTTTTATCAAGTTTAGTCCTTAATACAGATAAAGTAATTATCGTTGGTGATTTTAATATTCATGTTGACATCGAGAATGATAGCCTTAGTATTACGATTATCTCATTATTAGATTTTATTGGCTTCTGTCAGAGGGACAGTCTTAAGAGACTTATTCAAAAACTTGCAGAAACCCACTCACTGTTTTAACCACACTCTTGTCCTTGAGCTGTCTGTTTATTTTATTGTTTTTATGTGTTTCATACATTTGATATTTTGTCGTTCACTGTGGTATTATATTTCTCTCTTTGTGAAGCACTTTGTACTTTGTTTTGATAAGTGATCTATAAATAAAGTTATTATGTATTATTATTACAATCTGCGGGGTGCTGTCGAGTTCATTCATGAACAGTTACTGTACTCTGTACTGTACCCCAGAGGGGTTTCTCTGAGGAAAATGGGACATCCCTAGAGGTGAAATTACAGATATGCAGTTAAATCTACCTCATACAGCTAATGTGCTGTATTTGTATGAGTCAAAAAAGCAACAAACAAGAAGGTGACTGAAATGCTGCAAAAATAGTCACAGAAGGTGAACTTGAGACACACTACTGTCCATTCCAAATAGACATATGGCTCAGAAGGATTGGAAGAAGAAAAGTATCGCAAAAGTATTGCGAGGTCATGCAAAATTCATTGCGAGGGAACGCAAAACATATTAGGAGGGTATGCAAAAGTAGTCCTCAAAAAAAATCTCGCCATTCTGGCTTTCACTGGCTTTCACTGCTGTACATCTTTAATAACGTGATGACAGTCCTACAGCAAATATTACAGCTGCTTTCAGCCTGGCTTCTGCCATTGCTGCTGGTTTTTTGTGTACCTCCCCCTTATAATACTATGAAGTGATTCACTGAATAAAAAGGTGACTCACAAGTGATGAAATTAGTTTTTGATTTACAGAGGATTGTAAGCCTCTGATTGGCCAAATTGATTGACAGTTACCACACCCATTCAAAGTCCGGCCTGTAGAGACACAAACTTGGATACATTTTAAAAAAGCTAATAAAAACCTTATCTCTTGGGTTTCGAGACTGATTAAAACGCTATATTGTCGTCAGACGATCGCCAATGGGTTCCGAGATATCATTTCGGCTAATGCGTTAAGCCTCTCTTGCTCTCCACACGAACTGTTTACTTGCATGCAGTCAAAGCCTACTCAAACATGATTGGTCAATACTACTCGGACTACAAATGGAAACGAGGACGCTGGCTGGAGGGTGCGGACAGAGACTGTGGCTGGGACTTTTGGAGCGTGAGGTATGAATGGTTAAAACTTTTCAACAAAACAATCAGAGAAACTTGACGTTATTGTTTCGCGCTATATAAAAAAAATAATTTAACTGAATTGAGAGTAGCCACCATAGAGCTGTAGTTCCAGATGAATCAATGGCAGAAGTTGACGAAGCCCAGGAAATGTTGTAGCTCCTTGCGAGAGGAAGGAATGGGCCCCTGTCGTATAAGAACCCGTCAGATGGGCCAATAAATCTTCAGGTTCTCTACCACACTTACTTTTTAGAAACTATCAAATAGTTTAACAACACAAAGTCAGTACCTAAAAAATGACATAAAACACTAAGTCAGACAGAGTCAGGTGCAATTCATAGATTCAGGCAAACCGAGGCTGGTTCATGAACCAAGACACCGAAGACTGAAGACACAATACATAATCAGAAATCAGAAATTATGATTGCTGAGCACCTTTTGGGGGTTTGGGTGCCTTTAAATCTATCCTATGGTACTTTCATGTAGTGCTTCTTTTACTGTTAATGATTAACAGTAACAGGCATTGCCATCAACTAAACCAGCAGGATGACAGCCCCTTTTACATGGCCCACAGTGCGTTGCTCTGCTCCACCCATAGAGGCAACAGTGGTAAAGTGGGTCGTCCACTGTGAGAATTAATCATTTAAACGAAGGTTGCTTGCCTTCGTTTCTCTCTTCTCTCTTCGTGCTTCTCGCCAGACTTTTCTTTTGCAAATAAACGTGACCCCAACGTGATTTGCTGAGGAAGAAAAGGAGAAAATTCAATGCTGTCCACTACTGAGGTTTTTTCCGGTTTCTCTGTGTTTTTGGACTCCTTGTCACTCACCGGACACCCTCAAAGAAAAGGTAAGCAGAAACCTGTTGTAACAACCAAATTCTGTGCATTGACTAATACCAAATTAAAAGTGAGTGAGGAGGAGGTAAGGAAATTACAGTCTAAATCTTATAAGAAAAATTACTACATTGAACAAACAAAAAGTGTATGATCTATTGGAAGTAATTGTAAAAAAACATAAAATAAAATAAAATAGACGACTGTATAGAGAAACATAATGGAAGGCCAGCCTATGACTTTGGGCCTGCTGAAGGCAAATGTGATAAAGAAGTTAGAAGAAAAAGGAAATGATAAGGACAAAGGGCAGGGTAAAGGAGGCAATAGAAAAACTGTGGGAGAAATGGGTAAGACAGGGTCTCCTCACCAGCAACCAGGAAGCCGAGCTGCCTACCCCTCAAATGATCATGTGCATGATGACTGCCGCAGCTGCAAGTCATAGAGAAGCCCTTTGTGATTGGGAGATGGCAGGAAGCCATAAATGTGGATTGGCTTACAGAAGACTAGGAAAAGCTTGCAACAGAGATGTGACCACCACAGCCATTTGCGCAATAATGACAGCAGCAGGCAAGAGCCAGGGGAAGGTGAAGAAAGAAAAAAAAGGAGGGGTCAGCAGCAGCCTCAGCAACAGCAATTGTATTGGCAGTCTCCCCATCAGCACCTCCAGAGAAAGGGGATCCGCCCAGCCAACTATACCCTGGATGGACCCTCCCCTATACCATACACCTCCCAGCTCCAAGAAAACCCTCCTCTCCACTAGTGCGGGCCCCTGTGGTGCTTGTAAAAGGAGGGCAGCTTAAATCAGAGCAACCGCTCTACCTCTGAGCCTCCTAACTGTGCCCGCTTCAGCTTCACCATCGCCTGCAGCCTCCAGAGGAATATCAATAAGAACTCAGGTTCAGAAAAAGGAAGATTAGCCTCCACCTGCTCAGGGACATCAAACCCCCCTCCCTTGGTGGATGAACCCCAGGTGACCTATGGAAAACAGTGGAACGGAGGGATGAAAAAGGGTGGGTCAATGGAGAGAAAAGGACTGGGGTGGCAGGACTCTGATAGCGAGAACGAACAAGATAAAGAGAGAAGGGACATGAATAATCAACTCCTCTGATGAGGATGATCCTGTTCGATGGCTGGAGACTCCAATCCAGAGAGTGGCGGGAGTGCTTATAGGCCAATTTGAAGGACCAGACTTACACCAGACTACCACAAGATACCCAAGATGTAGTGGTCATAAAGTACGTGGACGACATTCTCTTGGCTGCGCCTACAGCTGAAGCCTGCCTGACTGATACACACTCCCTGCTCACACTGCTCGTAGAACAAGGGTACAAGGTCAAGAGAGAAAAAGTGCAAATTTGCAGACGCATGGCTGTGTCTCTAGGTCGCGAGAACTCTCATGAAGGACACACCCTCACCGCCTCACAGAAGTCATCCATCCTGTCACATGGAAAACCAGCCACAGCCCAACAAATGTTAGCCTTTTTAGGCCTGACAGGGTATTGCCGTAACCATGTTCCTGTGTATGTCGAGCTCACACAACTCTGTGTGAGCTGTCATGGACTCAACCTGCAGAAGAGGCCTTCACCCACACGAAACAAGCACTGGCACAAGGTCCTGCTCTGACATTACCTGACTACACAAAACTTTCAATCTTGATGTTTCTGAAAAAGCTGGAGCAGTTAATGCTGTGCTTTTTCAGAAAAAGGAGGGAGAAAGAAGAGTGCTAATGTACCACAGCTCCAAACTGGATAATATGGAAACAGGGATCATAAAAACAAGCCACATAGTGATGCGCCACGAATTTGTGGAGTAGTGGCATTTTTGGGATCAAGTGCATTCACCTTCTCCACAGCAAGAAAGAAAATTCTGCTGCAACCACATGTCACATACCACACTGAGGGTGTGAACATGGCAAGAGGACTGACCACAGATAATAGCCAAAGCGCATAACTGTACTGAGAAAGATGTAAGACTCAGAGCGGATCTGGAAATAGAACCTCTACAAAGAAAAACAGACTTTTCTTTTGCAAATAAACAAATGCGCCGACAACACCGGTGTCGCCAGGTCGGCGGCTGGCTTACCCCAGCCCACATGTCGAAGTGTCCTTGGACAAGACACTGAACCCAGACGTGAAGAGACAGATAGGAAGACAGTGAGGTGAGTTATTGTGCAGGGGTTTCAAGGTCAGCTCCCTTCTCAGGGTTGCAAGTGACTCCTATGTGATTCGTCATAGTGACCTTTGACCTGCTTCTCCCCATTAATATCTTATAATGGCCCCTTAAGGAAATTTCCACCACAGATTCCCTCTTTTGATCACTGGTGATCACGTTATTCTGCTATAACCCTTTACCTATATTGGGATCAGTCATAAGCATTTCAGAATGGAATTGACACATACACTTAACAATACAAATAATCAATTATACTTTTAATAAACCAAAAGAAGCATGCATATTCAATAGTAATTCGATTAATAGTGACACTGTGTCTTAAACTTGATACAATAATTCACTCAAACTTATACTTAATTTTTAATGACCGGGAAAACCTCAAGAATGACAAATATGAGGAGAAAAACCCATGATTTCTTCAATGATTAATAGTGAACAAACAAGCATCATATATCAAATCACGTCAAATCAATATCAAAAGGTAATACAGCGATTTGAACTTGGTTATAACTATGGACTATGGAAAATATTCTATCAATCATCATGCTTTAATAATTCAAACCAAAGAAACACCATCTAAATAGGATCAAAAAATGTTATAAAATAAAATGTATGTAATGAAAATCTTGAAAGGAATGAATAGTCTGGTAAGGGATCAATCATATTTGTAACATAATTTTTTCAAACTTTTTTAAGTGAGTACAAGTTACATAGTTAATAGTGATTATTGCTTAAATCATTAGCAACACAAGTTAATACCTGAAATCAAAAAATAGCAGCACACTCGGATAGACATTAGTCTAGGTTATGTTGAGCTATAGTTTTAACCTCCAGCAGCTCCTTATGTACAGCTAACATGGCTTTGCTTGAAGTGTTGAAAAGATTTTTCAGCAACCTTAGATAAGGATCTGATTTCCTTTTGTGAAACATATATGCCATTCCATGGTATGAAGACACTAACTATTTGCTGTGATGTTGAGATCTGCCTTTTGTTTCTGTGTAATGGAGGATACAAGGTGGCTATCTCTGCAGAACCTTCCTGATAAGAGGGATCAGATATGCTAGCTAACATGTACCATGAGCTCCATCAAAAGGCACACAGCTATAAGCGCTTTCTCCACAAAATAGGTAAACTCTCTCTGGCAACGGAGACTGTGAAGAGTGACCTCTACCACTGAGTTACAGCTGCCCTGTCCTAAACCATTGTGCTGACCTTTCCCCACCCCCTGGAAACACACTGAGCAGTCTCTGTCAGGTGTTGATTCATTGTGTAATGGCGCTGTACAACCATGCACTTTTGCTTGCCCACCACCATTTACCACCAGAATAATGCTGTGGATATGCAACGCAACAGTCATTCATCTTACATCCGTCAACAGGACACTCAAAAACAAAAAGAGGCACTTGTCTCTTTGTCCGGAATAGAGCTGGAAGAAAATGTTCATCAGTCATTTCTGATGAGCAAGAGAGCCCTCAAACTCCTTTAGCGGGTGGCCAGGATTGCCCTGCTCTGTCTCCTTCCCATTTCCTTGCTCAAATCCGCTCAGCAAGAGCGGGAGGAACCACTCCTTGCATCGCCATAGCTTTCCGCCTCCTCGGGAGCGGTTGGGGGAGCCGGCCTGCACCTTGAAGCATGGATCAATTTTGCTCTGCCTTCAACCTTATGGGCTGTCCTGGTTGTCAGCAGCACCTCCAACAGGCCTTTCCACCTGGGAGACAAAGACACCTTTTTGAGAGATTTGATTAGTACAAAATCAACCACTTGAAAGGGATGTTTGGCTCCTCTGATGGTTTTGGCAGCCTGGTTACCTGCAAATGAAACTTTCTCAAGATTTCAGTTAGTGTGACAACACTAACTTTCGTTAAGCCCGGCTCAGTCAGGGAAAGATCCCTAAACACTGAGCTACGACCCTGTGTCAGGTCTTAGACGCTCACAACCGAATTACAAATTACACAGTTTTCTTTTTGATCCTGTCAATCACAAACATGATAAGGCAAAATAAAAGGAATTTTGCATTTACTAGTTGCTGATTTGTTGGGTATCCTGTTTGTGATGCCATTTGTGAAGGAAATTCTTGTGAGCTAATCAACTCAGATGATGAAGAAGGTTTCAGGAGACTCTGGATGTCTTACACAGCAATGTTTAATGAGGCTTGGCCAAGGAGACAATGATATCAGCAGTACAAGGTGAAACCCAGTGCTGTGCCCAAACCACGTTTGAAGGGCTCTTCCCGATACACAATATTTATCTCTTACTAGCCTAAATATGTGTACTCTTCCTATTGGACAGAGAACTGTAAATCTCACCTAAAGTCATGCCCTCTCAAACTTGAAGAGACAGATAGGAAGACAGTGAGTTGAGCTACTGTGCAGGGGCATCGATGTCAGTGACTCCTATGTGATTCCTCATCGTGACCTGTGACCTGCTTATGTAGGCTGACACATGTTCACTTATGATTGGTTATACATCCTATGTGATTAATACATACATTTCATTTTGTTAATAAAATTACACCACACTGCCTTGACCTTAGCAGTGTCCAGCTGGATGCTACCAGAGTTAAAAAAGCCCAGGAATGACACCTGAAGACAAGACATGGATCTCACACTTTTCTGCTTTGACGAAGAGCTGGTTCTTCAGGCGTCCTCTGGAGAATGCATCTCACGTGCTGCACATATTCCTGCTTAGACTTAGAGAAGATGAGAACGTCATCCAGGTAAACGAAAACACAGGTGTTAAGCAGGTCTCGGAGGACTTCATTAACAAATGTCCAAAAAACAGCGGGGGCGTTGGTTAGACCAAAAGGCATGACTTTCTTACTTACTTATGCCTGACACCCCTTCCAGACCATCGACAAGGGACCTCCAGAGTTAGCTTTCTTTTCTGTCTGATACCAGGTGTATCCCAGTCTGCCTGGAAATTCCATCGCCAGGTGTTCTTTGGCTGGCCTCTTTTCCTCTTCCCTTGAGGGTTCCATGTCAAAGTTTGTCTAGTGGTGTTTGACAATGGCTTTCTTAGTGTGTGCCCGATCCATCTCCAGCTTCTTCTTCCAATTTTATCTGCTGCTGGTAGTTGTTGTGTCCTCGTCCACAGATTGATATTGCTGATCTTGTCTGGCCAGTGGATAATAAGAATTCTTCTTAGGCAGTTGTTTATAAAGGTTTGCTCTTTATTGATTGTGGTCTTTGTCATTCTTCAGGTCTCAGTGCCATAAAGCAGCATTGGAGTTGAAGATTCTCATTTTGTTTTGTTCCTTCTAGAAGGCCATATGTTCTTGAGATGTAAAAAGGCTATACCTCCCTGTTTGTCAACTTCTTTGAGTCTCCTGCCTTCAAGTGTGACTGGTTCAAAACTGGTTGCATTCATCCTCATGATCTTCGTCTTTCCCTTATGGATGTCAAGTCCTACTTGTGAGGAGGTAGCTGCAAGTGTTGTGGTCTCATCCTTCCAAGTTGTCTGCATAGTCTAGATCATCAAACTGTGTCCACAAAGTCCACTGGATTCCGTTCTTTCGTTTGTTCCGTTGTTATCATTACCCTGTGGTTGGCTAGTGGAAACAAGAATAGCGATATTAGGCGACCGTGTCTGACCCCGGTCTTGATCTCGAACTGGTTCATAGCCTGTCCTTCATGTATCATGCTAGAGGTCATTCCAGTATATCTATTCTTGATAAGGTTCACCAGTTTAGAGGGCACTCCATAATGTCTCAAAAGATTCCCTGTTGTAGCAGATATTATTACTTTTATTTAAATTTGCACTTGTTTTAGGGCACCACCTCCTCAGAGGAAATTAATTACCAAATTAAGATACAGTTTATTATAGTTAATCAGTACAGTTAATCTGTCTGATAAAGAAGCCATGACTTCTCGATTAAATTGACATCTGTTTCTACTTCAAATGAACATACATAACAACAGATTGGTCTAAAGAATGAGAATATTTAACCTATAATTTACTATCAAAGGATAAATAATAAAATAATAATGATCAAAATGGAATAGGGAAGCAATTATGGATCAGTGACGATAAGATAATGCAATGATGAAAGGGTATGGTGAAAGAGAAGATATGATTAATATGAGAGGATATGACAGCTGTAACTACTAATTAATGCTAAATTATCTATGATAAGATTTATGGATTAAGAATATTATTTCGACATCAACCCAGTTATATAGGAGTGCTGTGCCTACGTTGGGTTGTGTTGGCCCGGGCTGGAGATTTTCCACTACCCACGGTAGTGGATTGTGGCAGCCGGGAACCTCGTCACGACGGACTTCGGGTTTTTATCCCCTAGGGATGCAGACACATGTTGTGGGCGTGGTAACGGTTATTAGCACTTCCTTCTCCTTTCAATGTTTTAACCGGAGCAGAGAATAATTCTTATATAAAACTTAGTTTTAAAATAGTTTTAACCTGGAGTTTACGTGCAAAAACACATATCTGTCTTCCACCATGACCCATTAAATACACACAAAAAACAATGTATGAAACTAACAGTACTATTACTAAAAGAAACAAAACAATATGTCAATGTTTCATAACAGTACATCATTCAAATTTCAACATAATACAAATGATTACTTGAGTAATAGAAAAAATGGATTTCTAAGACTAGTACTATCTAAGTGGGGATTACACAACACAATTTTATCAGTATTACTGGATTTTACTCTTAAATGATCGATAAGTATAGTTGTAGAGATGTACATAGTCACTAGATGGCAATATGGTTACACGATTGACAAGCCCTGAGTTCATATCTGACTCATTTTAAATCGTACAAAAATAACTGTTAAACTAAACATCAAAACAACATTTGCCCTTACTATGAGCTAAGTTACTGATTGATTTAATATATAAATCACATTGCATTCAGGCTTGGCTAAAGGGGAAGAATAGATCACTTTTGGTGATCTGGAGTCCATCACTTCAGCCTGTAGTTCAGAATGAGGTGAGGAAAGAAAGGGGGGTTGTTGGAGTTTGATTGTGTGTGTGTGTGTGTGTGTGTGTGTGTGTGTGTGTGTGTGTGTGTGTGTGATTCAGAGAGAGGGGGGGAAGAGCAAGAGATTCACAATTGGGTGATAATTACAGTTCTTTTGGTGTTCCCTTCTTCGGAGAACTAAACAGTCCATATCATTTAGAGTTCTTGCTCTTCTCCCATTGTAGAATGAAACTCATTTTCCATTCGGCCGAGGAGGTGGAGTTGCAGCCATCTTCGACTCAAGCCTATTAATAAACCTAAACCTAAAGTAAATTTTAACTCATTCGAAAGCCTTGTTCTTAGTCTTTCACACCCAGCCTGGAAAACACGACAGCCAATTCTATTTGTTATAGTGTACCGCGCTCCCGGTCCTTATTATGAATTTTTATCTGAATTCTCAGAGTTTTTATCAAGTTTAGTCCTTAATACAGATAAAGTAATTATCGTTGGTGATTTTAATATTCATGTTGACATCGATACTGATAGCCTTAGTATTACGATTATCTGATTATTAGATTTTATTGGCTTCTGCCAGAGGGACAGTCTTAAGAGATTTATTCAAAAAACTAGCAGAAATACACTCACTGTTTTAACCACACTCTTGTCCTTGACATGTCTGTTTATTTTATTGTTTTTATGTATTTTATACATTTGATATTTTATCGTTCACTGTGGTATTTTATTTCTCTCTTTGTGAAGCACTTGTTTTGATAAGTGCTCTATAAATAAAGTTATTATTTATTATTATTATAATCTGCAGGATGCTGTCGATTTCATTCATGAACAGTTACTGTACTCTGTACTGTACCCCAGAGTGATTTCACTGAGGAAAATGGGACATCCCTAGAGGTGAAATTACAGATATGCAGTTAACTCTACCTCATACAGCTAATGTGCTGTATTTGTATTTGAGTCAAAAGGCAACAAACAAGAAGGTGACTGAAATGCTGCAAAAATAGTCACAGAAGGTGACAAAGCCTATTCAAACATGATTGGTCAATACTACTCGGACTACAAACCAGGATGCCAGCATCCAGGAAACCAGGATGCTGGCTGGGACTGTTGGAGCGTGAGGCGACGAATGGTTAAACCTTTTCAACAAAACAATCAGAGAAAGTTGACAGATGGTCCTGTAGTGAAAGAACGAGGGAGAAAAGAGGAAATAAAAGAGCAAATAATTTTGCTGGGACCAGTACAAAGAAAATCAGGAACAGTGAAGGTTATGGAGGAGGAAGAGAGGTGGAGTTTAAAATCATATTGAGATTTGGCGAGGAGAGGGGAAGTTTTTCAATGAGTCTGGTGAAATTGACAACATTTTGAGAAACCAGATTGGGGACATGGATGCTCCATTTACTATGGAAGAAATTAAGAGGGCAATAACAAGATCTGGACTAACATCTCCTGGGAAGGCTGAAATCTACTAAGTAATGTTAAAGCATTTAGGTGTTTTAGCATCTATGAAGCTGCAAGGTTTTTATAATAAAGTATGGGAAGTGGGAAAATTACCAGCTGGCTGGAAAGAAGCAGTGATTATTTCTATAAGGAAACCAGGGAAAGACCCATCAAGTCCAATAAACTATAGGCCAATAGCATTGACATCACAGCAGAGGAATCGTGGAGTGGATTTAAGAGGTGTAGTGGAACCATGGACCATGTGTCTGGAAATAGAGATTAGGAAAGCACGTTCGCGAGATGATTTCCAGAAACTTTATTTATTTTTTATTTTTATTTTTTATATGTTAAAAAAAGGTTGTAATGATATAAATTTATGATTAAAATAAACTGGAAATAAAACTTTGTTTGATTCGATTAATTACGACAGTTAAGTGAAGGCGTCAATCACAATTTACAGCACAACAACATGCGCTAGCTAGATGCACATTTAGTGTTTTGGTAAACAGCGATCATCTATTTTGAGATCTAAACTTGATCAAAAATGAAACGGTGGTTATTAACATCAAAAGAAAAAGAGAAGGGAGCAAAGATGCCTGCTGATGAGAGAGTGGGATCAGCGAAAAATGCAGAAGGCAGAGAAGAGGATGAGCCGCCAGGACTACCCTCCACCTCTGGAAGGGCAGCCCGCCAAACCCACGCCCCGCAAACGGACCATCCCTCCTCGAAAGCCAGAAAATACAGAGAGGAATACATAAACTATGGTTTCACGTGCATTGTTATAAATCGGGTACAACACCCTCAATGCGTTGTGTGCTCCGAAGTCCTCGCACATGAGGAAGCCCTCTGAAGCCCGTGAAAATGCAAAGACACCTGAACACCAAACACCCCAGCCTCACAGATAAACCCACTGACTTTTTCCACAGAAAGGAGAAAGAGTAACAGGGACAAAGATGAAAGAAGATGCTCTGATAGAACTTTCAACCGATCGAACCCTGAGGACGGCATTTGACGGCAAGACTCTGGATGAGTTCTGGGTTTCTATCGCGCTGGAATATCCAAAGTTGTCGAAAGCCGCGTTGGATGTACTAATGCAATTTGGCTCAACGTATTTATGCGAAAATACATTCTCCGCACTGACTTACATTAAGAATAAACACAGGTCACGGCTTAACGTGGAAGATGATCTGCGGGTGGCGATCTCCAAAATTGAACCTAGAGTGGACCTGCTTTGCTCCGCGCACAGCGCCCATCCATCACATTAGGCGTTTTTTCTGAATACAAAGTTATAATTGCTCCAAGGCGCCAGCCAACGCTGTACGCGTGTTACAGGCAGCTTGTTCGTATTCTGTCTGTAAGCATTTCACAGTTATGGGATGTAATTGTTTTGTCCATAATTTGTTAATAAAATAGCCTGTCTTAGAGTGTTCCTTTTTGCTTTTTGTTCGTCAGCAGTCTAATATTGGGGGTCGCGGTCTGAAAAGTTTGGGAACCCCTGGATTAAGGGGATAGGTAACTCTGGTCAACACTCCAACACTGCAGGTGGCGGCACCTTAACGCTGGTAGCCACCCTCCATAAAACGCAAGAAGAAGAAGAAGAAGAAGAAGAAGAAGAAGAAGAAGAGCGAGCGAGAGAGAGAAAACCCAGAACGCTTCCGATACCAAAATTGTGTCTCTTGCTTACAGATTCTGCATTCATTTGCAGATATGTGTTTATAGAGATTATATAAATTTAAACTGGACAAGTAAAACAGACGGCAAAAAGGAAATGCTGGAATAATGTCACTGGTTAAATATTTTTAGCATTTTTCAACACTGTATGTTTTCTACAACCACCGCCAGGAAACTGCTGGGTTACGATCAAGAAGATGTGTTAAAGATATTACAAACAGTTAGTTGTATGCAGTCTTCAGGAAGGATAACGTTACTGTGCATTGCAGTGAGACAGAATATAATTCCGAATAGCCATATAACTGTGGTATTCCGGTTTGTTAAAACTGAAGCATTTTTGTCTGCATGAGTGTACTGTCAGTACATACTATACAGTTTTGCATTCTGGCGCAGTATGTTTTGATATCACGAGTGCGAACAGAGCAAAATGGAGGGTATTAAGTTGTTAAGTTGTCTGGTGTATATGGAGCTGTGTTTAGCTTAAACTGAGTGTTCGCCGTCAGTGATGAGAGCCATTAAAGGAATAAAGTAACGTTAAACTCACTCAGCTAAGAAAAGCCGGATTTGTAACGACTTTACTTCCAAAATAGAGGCGTACAGTTCGTCCCAAACTGACGATATTGATTATGCGCACAATAAAAACAAGATGTTTTGTTATGTGAAACGCCTTACATACAGTCACTAAAACAGTAAAATATTAAAAGGAGGACCAGAGACCACAAAATGACCGACTCGGGGGATGCAGCGAGTGTTTCCGGCTCCTCCTGCCTCAGCAGCGGGGACGGGTTGAGTTTAACCGCGGGCAGAGGAGTGCCAGGCCGTGTCAGGAGTCTGTCCTCCACTCCACCTGGAAGACTGACGTCCCTCAGAACCAGGGACCTGACACTGGGGGGAGTCCTCAAAAAACCAAAGGTAATGAATGACACATCAAAGGGGTGTATATGAATATGAATTTTTCTGTATAGCATTAAAGCACCGAGACTAGACACCAAACACTTAATATTAAAGTTAGCAAATGCCTACAAGTAGAGAATCCAAGTAGAATAAATCAAAATGGCTTACAGTATTAAATTAATATAAAGTTAAGGGTTTCCCATAGACAGTTAGTGTTGAACTGGTTTACTATATACTGAAATATAATACTGCAAACCAAAGTTTGAAAATAACTGAAAGCTCCCTTTTGTTTTGTGAAGACATGGCTCCAATCTCATATCACCACATACTGACAGAGGGCATACCCAAAAACAATGCATAGCAACACAAATGTGTCATTAAATAATAACAAAGTTTATTTCTATAGCACAATTCAAGCACAAAGTGTTTTACATAAAAGTAATAAAACAAGGATAATTTTGATTTTGTTTATGTAAAAGTCCCAACAGAGTTAGAGTCCCTTAAACCCCCAGGCAGACTGGTCCGTAGTTGAAGGCGAATGCGGCCATAATAGTTTTCTTCTTATTACTGGATTAAAACGATAATGTGACACTCTTTACACGGTGAGATAACACATTCCCTTCCTTCACAGGGAGGTCAGGGTCAACTTCAGGGTCTCAGTAAGTAACTAATTTGGTTTGATGGCTGCTTTAATGCAGTCGCTAATAGGAGGGTCACAATTAAAAAAACGTATCGTGCTGGTTGGAAAGAAAAATCTGTATCATCATTAACATACAAAATAAGGGTCACAGTCCTGTAATATTCAATCTTGCAGCTAGAAAATAATTTATAGCATATTAAAGGTTCTGTGTATGCAGCAAACAATTATTTGCTATGTAAAGATATAGTGAAGTAATGACGTCCTGAGCAGAGAACGACATCACACCATGGGTGTATAAAGAGAACTGGAGAGGGCGCCTCCGCTCAGCCTTGCTTTCAATTTTTTCAGTGGCTACTTGAAATGAAAAATCCCCCCAAAAGCTGCCCAAAAAGCATTATCCCCATAAATCACCATTATAAAAGAGACGTCTGTAAAACTGTTGATAGGACACCTCTAACTGCAAACAAAGTCAATTATGACTCTTCTAGATGAATAAAATATGTAATTTGATTTTGGGGTGAGCTGTCCCTTTATGGATTTATTTTTCAACCAAACCAGAGGTCGTGATTGTTGGAACAGTGGTAAGACTAACAAAGACAGTTTTGGTGAGTTTTATTTTTAAATTACTGTGTTTCTCAATGGAGTCTGGTGGGCTGTAGCGTCCATTTGTTTTGGTCTGAGATGCTGGTGCTCTAGTGCGAGATCTAGTGGCAGTGAATGTCACATACAGCTCCTTTAAATGTATGTACCATGTATTTACAGCACTTTTGTTTTGAATTCCAAGAAACACTTGGTATTCACAATGTTTTATATTTATCTCTTTTTTCCAAAGAAAACCTTTGAGCCAAATATCCATGCTGTGAGGAAAAGCAAAGATGAGTGAGTGACTTTTAAGCATTGCATATTATGTGCTGTCAGTATGTCTTTAATGATGTTTAATGATTATAAACATCATGTCCGATTCTTCCCCAGGTTAAAGGAAGGGATCCATTTGTCTCCAAAAAAGGAGAGAAGAAAGAGGGATGAGAGGAGGAGAGAGAACAGAGGGAGGAGGAAAGAGAGGCCTCAGACCATCCAGTCTCACTCCATCTTTGAACAGGGTCCTGCCGACACCGCACGCAAAACAGGTGCACAAGTTCTCTTTTCATTAATATCCTTTCATTTTCAGTGGAATTTAAGTATGCACACCAGAGGTTCAGCTGCAGATGCATTACACGTGCACTTCTTCCCTGTCTCACGTCTGTCTGTTCAGGCTGGCGTGGTTCTACAGACCTGCATGACTCCACCACCTATCCTATATGTAAACTGGTGAAGAAGGAGAGGAAAGAGTCAGAGGAGGATGAAGATGAAGATGAGATACTCACTAAAATACAGAGGGATGATGTCAGTACTTCCTGCTAGCTGCTATACCCTAAAGGATTTCACTTTCTTTGAAAACATCCCTTTTCTAATGTGCTTCCAGTGTAAGTGATGGGGAACAAAATCCACAGTCCCGAATCTCTTACAGCTGGATCCACCGGGCACGGCTGCGTCGCATTCTGGCTGCGATGCAGCCGCTGGAGCTGATCGCAGCCATTTGGAGCTCAATCCTGTCAATCAATGCACCACAGCGCATCCCAAAAGCAGCTCTCCGATCTGCTCAACAAAAAACACAACTAAAACAGACAGAAACATTTAACTACTTTCCCATGGTAGAAGCACCAAAGTGAAGGAAAGAGGACCAAATCAACAACACCGGGTAGACAAACCGCTGTGCTTCTGAAATGCTCCCGGTGGGGTATGAAGTAGCTTGGAGGATGGAATAAATCCGCTCGCAGATGCGACGTTATAGAGCCGCGCCTGCTGGAATCCAGGCGGTACATTGGAAGCACATTAGAAAGTAATCTTTTCACAGACACTATGAACAAAACGAGCAATTGCAAACATTCAAAAACTGTTTCAATGTTTATATGGGCACCTGACTATTGTTTTTAAAACAGATTAGAAAAATTGTGAACCTTTCCTCTAAAGCTGCATTATTTTTTTGGCCACTTGGGGGCAGTGCAACAAGCTGAAAACAACATTTTACAGATTATCACCTCATGAAGTTGTTGTGGCTATTGTTTTAGCACTCTCTTGCCTATTTACACATGCAGCAGACACAGCAGGATTATCATTCATCTGTAGTAGTTGTGTTATTCCAATATTCAATACTCACTCCCCTTTCTGCTCTGATTTGGTTTCCTCCTGAGAAAAATATCTGGTTCTGAGTGACACCTTCACATTACACATAGTCATAGCTGAGCCATTGTTATATAAAAATATTGACTTTAACATCACATTCTTAGCTCATTCCTCTCCACTACAATTGAACAATTCTGTGGTTTGCACAATTTTTAGCTGCACAGCATAGTTTGTAATGACTGACCCACCAGTGAGTCAGTCATCCACAATAATAATAATCACCCTCATCTCATCATTGTTCATAACATATTATATGTTGCACCTATAGTTCATAGATGATCCAGGTCTGAGGAATGATGCCAAGCTGAAACCCATCCACCTGCCTCTGAGTCAGTCCAGCAGCTTCACCGAGAGTCAAACACTTAAAACCACCACAACATGTGAGAAATCCACCTCTGACTACTACTACTACTGTCTCACCACTAATGGTGTCACATTACATGCCTACTGACAAAATGCTCATGCAGTCAGGATACACGCGAAGGTTTTGACCATTTATTGCAGCAATATGCATTTTAGTTTGGCGGCGTAGCATTGCTCATGTGATGCAAGCTTGACACAGACTATCTCTGAGCTTCCCCTGCCCGACAGAGCCTAAGATACACAATATTTAATGAACACATTAAAGAAACATACAAAATTCACATGTGACTAATACAGGAGGAGGCTAGGGAGGTGGAAGGAGTTACATTTCTGAAAGCAGTCAGCAGTGTAGCAGCGAGGATGCAGAGCTCAGTGTTGTTGTAATCAGACTGAATGAGCGCCATATGGACCACCTATTGACAGAGATAGACCATGGACATACGTGATTGGAGAGGGTATGGAACATGTGACTATAAAATGACTTACGTGCCTGCCTGAACTACCACAAGGCTCCATGTCTGTGCATGATCATTAAGTAATCTGTTGCAGTCCTTTATTGTGTTGAAGTGTTTATGGTTGTCATGTTGGCAGGTCCAGAGAAACCTCCTCTGTTCACACCATCCTGTGGAACTCAGAGTAGAGCAGGCCACAGCAGGACAGAGCTGCCCAAACCAGAGCAGCCATCTGTGGTAGAAGTGCTACAGGATCTCAGCCTATCTGGCAGAGAGGAGCTCTTCTTCATGCAATTACCTGACTGTATGCTGGGTAGAGCGTCTGGACAGAAGGTGGGCGCTGCTCTCGGATCTACAGCAGAGAAACCTTCCAAGAAGGAAGGAAAACCTGAAACCAAGAGGCCTGCACATCTACAAGCACAAGTGAGTTTACAGAATAAACACTAAAACTGTGATGTTGCATGGCAACATGTCTGGAGTTGCTCTTCAGCATAATGTGTGGTGTGTTGCTTCTATTCCATACATGCAAATATAAAAACGTGCAACGCGTTTCAAAGTATCCAGAGTAGCTGCCAGTTCAAGCCTTTTTGTGTCCTTTATGCCATTAAGTGCACATTGTTGTGCACATTTTAAGCACATGGCGTTCTTCCTAGCCTGATATCAGACAGAATTGTCAACTCATTCCATTTCCATCTTCAGTCTGACCATTTCCATCTTCAGTCTGACATTGCTTCCACTCTAACCGATTTCCATGGGGGAGGGGGATTCGATTTACCCTAACCAATCACTAGAGACCAACAGATCTGCCTGAATCCAACGTCATTTTAAGTCAACACTGATATGTAGCCATGTCAACCATGACAGAATTGTCATATCAGTCAACAACGGATTCAACAGTTTTGGTTTTGCTGGGGTTTTAAGAGTGGAGTAAGTAAAACAAACTATGTCTGGCGATGCTGAGAAAACATGCCATCTATGTAAAATTAATTTGTTAATCAAGCGGGTCATATCAAATTCAAGAATATTATTCTGCAGCCCAAACGGAAAAGAGAGGCCAGTAATTGAACGTTTCCGTGATGTTGGGGTAATTCTCCCATATAGTCCCAGTGTCTATTCTGGGAGAATTTGTGTCAAAGGTTTTCAACTACTTGTCAGGGTTGAAGAATCGCAAATTATTCTAAAGAAATGGCAATTGGAGCTTAACGTTACGGACACAAATGAGGAAGGCTTGAGAAGAGAAGAGGAACCGTGATACGCAAACAAAGACACCACTGAAAAAGAAGCTATGCCAGCGTCTCAACCCGGCATCTCATAGCAGTACGACAGAGGTAAGTTAATACACTGGCACACTGAAATGTGGCAAAATAACCCAACTTGTTATACTGTAGTTACCCTTTACCCTTTATTATTGGGTTAAAATGAGCTGCCTGAAAAACTATTACCTGACAGCTTTTTGGTACCAGCAACTGAGTAATTTCCTCCCCAGTCTTGAGTGTCACGATTCACACTGTACAGCCTGTCCCTAATCAAAGAAAACCAAATGACCATAAATCTTTATAACTTGGTCGAAGGCAGAGCGTAGTTTTGTCTGGCACTCGCGACGGCAGTGTCCGTGCTGCCTGCACCTCCAGCATTCCTGCCCCGGCGTCTGAGGAGCCCCCTGCGGGTCGTGAGCAGCGCCTGCAGTGGCTGGATCCTGGGACGGAGAGAGAACAGAGGGCGGGTTAGTGTGGCACAGGGAGAGGGAGAGAAGGTGTTGGTTGCTGTGGGCTGATGTCTTTCTTCTGCGGAGCCGGCGTTGGACGAGTGGCCGCCAGGGGTCGGCCCTTGGGCATTTGATCCCGGGAGTGGATGGCGAGGTAGTTCTCCGCCAGGGTCGAGAGCCCCTCCGCAAACTGCTCTCCAATATTTGCCCCTTGTCGGTGGCCTCTGTTTCTCTGTAGCCACGTTGTTGCTGTGTCCTTCAGCTGCTGCCCAAAGACAAAGGGCCGGTCGGCAAGGACCCAGCCTTGCGTTCCTGAACCAGCAACGGTGATCTTCAGTGGAGCAGCCTATGCGATCCAGCACAGCCCTCTTTACGTCGGGGAAGCTTCCCCGTGCAGCAGCTGGTGGGCCTTTGCAGATGGTGCCAGTAAGAAAGATAAACTGGAAGACCTCATATTCATGTTTCATGATTGGCATGCTGTCAGAAACTTATATGAAGTGTGTTGTAGAAAATAAGGATACAGTGTAGGAAATAAGCGAGGGCAAAGGACAAAATGCCTCTAAAAAATGTAATGATAATAATAATGATGATGATGATTTTTTTGTAATAAAAAAAGCAAAAAAAGGCCTGTTGCATGCTGCATTCTAGCCTGTTTGATTCTTCAGAATCAAATGGGATATTCTTCAAAGAAGGATCTGCTCGGGACCATGGTACACTAAGCCCCAACATGAACAAGATTAAATGCAGTAATGCCACGGCAGGACCACATAAAGACTACAATCCCTATGAGGAGTTGGTCAATACAGATACAGCAGCACTCCTTCTGGCAGCTACAATGGAGCAGTTGGGCCTGAAAGACGCTGATAGTAAGGAAAATATCAAAGGCTTTGTCGTTATCTAAACAAAAAACAATAAATGCATACACAGCGAGCAGTGTCAATATTCAATATTGGATTAACTGTTAAACATTACAGAATGTTTTGTACATAGGGAAATCAATTACACAGAAGGCTGGGACAAAATACAGTTCAAATGTATTATGGGTGAAATGCCCCTTTAATTAAATGAAATGATGTCATGCAAACCAATGTTTGTCTATGGAATACCCACAAACATGCACAAGATCTATGACACAATGTTGTTTACATATTTCCACATATGGTCTGATGCCTGACGAGGTGATACAGGGCACAGAGGAAGAGAAAAGGACATGGCTGCACAGGACAGTTGTGGAGGTCACAGAATCTGTTGCTATGTTTAAAGACCTTGATTTAGCAGATGGTCTTAGGGAGCCATCAGAGAAGGCAATGTTTCCATATAGGGGAGCAGGTTGTGAGAAGGTGTACACATATTACATGTCACGGTCAAAGCATGAGAAGAATATGCATGTCTTAGCACATGATGCCCCTAAGACAGAGTCAAGTACTCAGAGTGCCTGAGACCATGTGAAAGAACAAGCAAAAGCCAGGCTCAGATTTGGGTTATTCTTAGCTGACATGCAGGATGCTATAAAAGAGGGGGGTGGGGAAAGGCTCATGCACCTATACAAGGTGGCTTTGTTGTACTACAAGACCTATGGGCACACTCACTCTGCATACAGTACACTGCTTCTCACGGTGCAGCTCAAAGCCACCTTGTCACCTAGGATGGCTCATTCACTAACCTGGAACAGGTTTTTCAATGGAAAGGGAGGAAAAGGCATGAACATTCCACTAGATCTTCACCTAGAGCAGCTTAATCATTTCTTAAAATCATTCTTAAAAGGTGTAGGTCCAAACCTGACAACACTGTCCTAAGAATCAGTAAGACCCATGGGGTCCTTAGAAACCTAATGGACAAAGTTGACCAAGAAATAGGGATGTCTGGTCCATCTGGATTTCACAAAAATAGCAGAGAAAATGGGGACATCTTAGGACTGGTTGAAGTAGTGAGTCAGGAATTGTCCTGGTAGAGAGCACACAGCTTTCCCAGCCTTCAAGAGAAGGCTCTTCAAACTTAATTACAGGGAGGTTTGGCAATGGTACACATCTAAGATAATGAAAAGGCATCGTGTGAGGTAGACTTGTCAGTTGGTCACTTTTTTCCAAAGTAGAATGTAGGGAGATAATAAAACAGTATGAGAAACTGTAGTTGTAAAATAACAGTCTCAGTGAGGGATACAGTTTCCCTGTGTCCAGACCTTTGAATCCACCCACTCGTGAAACAAGTTGATAATTCTGTCCGAATATCAGTTTATCCAACATTCTGACAATTAAAAAATCAGTCACACTGTTTTAGTGTACATCCTTTCATTTCACTTTTCTCATGCGTCAGAGTTGTCACTGAGCATCTCAGGAACATCGTCATCATCGCCATTATAATCATCATTATCAAAGTAACCCATAAAATCTGACTCCAAGAATCTCTCTTCCAGGAAGCTGAACTGATCTATGTCAATGTCATCAAATGTCTCACGAATGATCTCTGTAGTATCTCCTTGGCATGGTGCAGTTAAAAACCGGAATGTTGTCCATATGTAACCAATATTAAATATATACTGACTATGTTCTAAAACAGCCTCAGTTTATACTAAAACCAGTGCATGTTGACTTTTCAGTATATAGACATGTAGCGTCTTTGGCCAATTTTGACCTGAATTCCACCAACATGTCCCTGATTAAGATTCTGTCAGATGGCTCTACCTGTCTACATTTTGTGGGAGCGGAAGCCACTTCCTCAAATATTTCATACATGGGTAGACGCTCGGCACAGTCTCCTGAGTCACAGGTACAAGTTGAATGACAATACGTACAACATAAATGGCCCGGCTCAGTGTTGAAAGTTACTTTGAAAGCAACCTCAGTAGGGTTGCTTTCAAAGTAGCCATAGAGTTTTTTTCTAATGCATCCCTGTTTATGATGGTTTACAAGTTCTCTGACCAATTTGTCCACATGAACGTACTGTGTTGTGTGATAAAGTACTGCATGCCATTTCTGCGTGCCCTGCTTGGACAAGCTCCTCTGCATCTTCTGGGGCACCAAACATCACACCATGTGAAATATTTGGAAAGTTCAAACCCATCCATAAAGAAGTTGTGGCAACAACCACTCTACAGTTTTCATTACCATTCAAAGAGGATACCACTTCTATGTACTACTATGAAATATTCCTATTAGTATGAGTTCCTTGTCACATTCCTAATCTGATATTTGGTCAATTGGGGCTAACTGTCACTTCTGTTACTCTCTTCAGTGGAATTTCTCATGGCGCTGGGACTCCAAATCAGCCGATGCCATTAATACCAGCATAGGTGTACCTGACAACATATCACAAAAGAAATCATTATGTTTTAGCCTATAAACCAAGTACACCTAATTGTCTTTATAATCCCGACATCTTGGTCCACAGAGCCTGTAGAGTAGATTTGGATTTGTCCAGTAATCCCATGCACATGCAATTTGCGTGCACAGGGAGCCTATGACACTTGGGCAGAGAAAGCGAGTAAGCAGCAGCAACTAGCACAACTTTTAGACAGACAGCTATGGAACTGACCACATCTGGTGAAGCTACCTACTGTTGATTCCGCTCCTAATGTTTTCCATGCTGTCAACATACCTTCTTTGGTAAGAGACTGGAGCTCTTCAAGTCTTCCAAAGCTCACTCAGAATGCTGGATCTCCATCCTTGCCCTCTCCTCTTTAGCACATAAAACAACTTTACTTAAACACTTGAACTCTTTAACTCTCTCTCTGTAGATTTTGGAGTTCAGCATGTTCCTCCATTTGTTGTTCAGTAGCCATGCCTTCGGGGTGCCGAAAACAAGCTAGCATTGGCTGTTTAAAATATCGCACACCGAGCCGCATCACCATCAAATCAAGCTTCGCAGCTTCCTTGATTTGGTCCTCCATTAGCGCGAGTAATGGAGAAATAAAAATCACTATTTGCTTCTCCCAACCCATTTCCTCAAGAACCAGAGGGGCAAGTAGATGAGACTCTTCTCAGATCCAGCGGGGAGAACGCAAAAAACATCTCACCTTTGAATAAATAGCTTCAAAGCAGAGTGCTCTTCGGATTTCAAAGTAATTGGTACTTAATTGATTTAGAACCACCTCGATAGCAGAGTCTAGCTTGTCGGTTGCTATTGTTGTTATTACTCTGGTTCCAGCGCACAGCTTGACAACGCTTCACAACAGCTTGACAACGGCATTAGTCCCACCCCTGGCGCTGATTGGCTAATCATTAGTCCTCCTGCGGCGCTCATTGGATCAATCGTTTTTAACTGAGAAACCGTTGTTTCATGTCACGATGCCAGACCAAAACAATGAGTCAGCTTAATGGAGTGGGTGGATTTGAAGGTCAGGACCCAGGCAATGTTCTTACTTTACTCAGCTGTACTCCCCTTACTGCACATCCGCTCTCACTAACAGCCATTCACCAAAATACCCAACTGGCGCAGAAAAGGTAAAACCTCAATGTACCAGTGAAAATGTTTACACAAAGTGCCAGACTAGAGCCCTGTATATCCAAAAGGTTTTAATAGGGCTTTTAGTAGAGAAGTTTAATATCAGGCTGTTTCAGAGAGTTTTCTAAATTTCTACATTTTCAACAGGAAAACACCACTTTTTATATTTATTTTGGCATAAAAATGCTAGAATGTACAGATATTTAGTATTGTTACAACATATCAGCTGTTGGCCTTTTCATTCCAAAAATTTAACTATCAGCCAGTTATTAACAGGTTATGTATCACTGCCTCTCCTCAGGAAGCTGCGGTGAAGGAGAGCTGTCCTATGCTTTCACAATTCCCAGAGGGATTTTTGGGTAAACTGCAGATCAGGAAGTCAGGAAAGGTGGAGCTGAAGCTGGGTGACATTGTCATGGACGTCTCTGAGGGAGCTGCATTCTCTTTCCTGCAGGTACTGAGTGTGTGTGTGTGCCATATAATGTATTATACTTGCATTACAACAGGCAGAGTAATCAGTTAGGTTCACCCAAAGTCCCTTACTATGAGCCAAACTGTCAATCACAGGGTGCTTTTCTAAATGCATTTCTCTTAACATGTCATGTCACTTTGCTTGTGCAAAAGAGCAAACTTCAGGAGGTCACACATAGAGTGGCAGGAGTATGTGGAGTTTTAATAAAAATCTATTATTTACATGGCTTGTTCATGAAACAATTTTTAAAAATAACCAGTTTTGACAGTTTCTATGTTGAAATAAATAGGAAATATCAAATACTAATACAAATAATAATCACTAAAATATCTAGCTACTAACTGGCAGCAGGAAGAAAGTCCTGCTGCCAGTTAGTAGCTAGATATTTTAGTGATTAGTTAGATGAGTTACTAACTAGATATCCAGCAAGAGGTTCAATATACTACTTAAGATTAAGATGAATTCATGTTCATTACTTTTTGAAATAATGCTGCAGTGGATTAATTTATCACTAACTCACCTCTCTAACCAACTACTGACCAATCAGTACTTTTTAAATGTTTTTGTATTGTATTTTGTATTGATAAAAATAACACACACAATATACAATTTATATAATTTGCATAGCCCGCACACCCAAAAGCAAACAAACAACACACACTTATAATAATAGACACAAAAACCCACAAAAAAATACTTGAACTTGAATTCCATCAAAATAAATGCATCAGATCCTCCTTTTCTAATCCCCATCTGAAAAGCATTTGTCTTGTTGGGAGGATCTTGTATAAAAATTTTCATTGAAAACACTGAGTCCTGGTATCAGACACACAATGAAAAATTAAGTTAATTAAAATTTAAATTAAGCTACACCATTCTCCAAAGAAGTGGTATATCAAACATACATATCTTCCCAGTAGAGTTCAAATGTAGGCAATTTCAGTTAAATCATATTCTTTTTAAAAATAAATTATTATTATTACCAATGTGTCAAACTGTATTCTATTCTATTAATACAGAAGCCATCTCTCCTTCCTTCTGCAGCAACTGGTATCTGTGCGTCTGTCTGATGGTCTGACTGGAGAGATAATGGTGTTAGGAAATGTCCACCACAAACTGGTCTTATCTCCTGACTTCCAGACTTTACTGAGACATGCTGCAACACAGCAGCAGCAAGGACCCTGATAATCTCTCATCTACTGCACAGAAACCCAACAGGGCTGAAAGTTACAGACTCTTTGACACAAGTAATGATTTGTTTGAATTCTGTAGTATTCCTGATCTGATGGGAGGCGTTTTGTTACCACACTGTGGAGTAAAAATGACTGGTAGCATAATGTCTATTCTCCATACCTCTGCTCTGAGATTTTTAAGGCAGCTATGTACGTTGCCCTTGGTAGCCTGTTTTTATTATTTGTATTCTATGAATTTGAGATGAATTTTGAGAATCCTGTGATAGCAAAACAATCTGTCAAAATATGAATGATTTTGTTTTTCTCTGGTGTGAAGACACTGCTAGAGACATGTTTTTTGGAAAGATACACATTGTGATGTGGTAAATACATGCTATCGTACTCAATCTACTGATCCACAAGGATCAGTACAGTATCAAGACAGTATCATCATTGTGATATACTTGGTAAATATAAAATGTATTGTATTAATGTAATGTAATATTAAGCTTTGACATCTCATTTTTGTATTCAGATGGCCGTTAGTGCATAAAATAATCCATAATGCTGCTCCTCCACCGTTGAAGAGCTATGACCAACTCCGCTCTGACCAAATGAGTAGAGCTTCAAAGTCTGCTTCAAGGGGAGATTGTAGCGTCCCTAAACGAGGCTCCCCCTTTGCACAATCTGCTTTTTCTTTTACAGCCATTAAGGAATGGAATAAGCTCCCCATCAATCTGAAAACCTGCACAGATTTCCATATTTTCTCCTGTGAAGTAAAAAAATGGATTTTAAGCAACCAGTCAGCATAAATTTGACATTTTGACTATCTACTTATAACTTTCGATATATGTATGTAATATTTTGATATTTGTATTCTGTTTTGTGTTCATTCCTATGAAATGTGTTATTGTGTGTGTGTGTGTGTGTACGTGTGTGTGTGTGTGTGTGCATACGCCTGTGTGGGTATCAGTAGGTTGTTGGTCCATTAGTAGTGGAGATGATAGGTTTTACTCTGTTTTATTGTTTCCTTTCACCTGCCCAGGGACCACAGATGGAAATGAGCTAATAGCTCAATCTGGTACAAACGATCTTTTCTAATTTTTGAGATTAATGTATTTTGTACATGGTCCCTGACATATATTTAATAAACTAAACTAAACTAAGCAACTTAACAGCAGCTATAAATCCAGATGTTGCTGACCTCCAGTGGGTGAAGATGTCACAGTAAAACAGTGATGTAAACGTTTTCATATTAACTACAGACCAGATTCCAAACTTCCTTCTATTTCCAAAATCTTTTCATTACAGTTTCTGGAAGCCCTTTCTATTTTTGAAACATTTCAGTCAGGCTTTCAAAGCAATACAGTACAGAAATTAAATCAGATGCAAGAGACTTTTCTATTTTTATTTTGCTAGACATAACGTGCAGCTTTTGATACAGTAGATCATGTCATCCTGATAAACAGACTTCAGCAGTGGGTTGGTATATAAAGATTACTTTTAAGGCTATTCATTGCTCCAGATCATATCTATGTGCTGTGCGCAGCCACAGGTCCTCAGACACGAACGTGTTGGGTGTTCCTGTGTCTAGATTATAGAGGGGACTGTGTCTTTGCTGTCAGGACACCGTGGCTTCTTAAAATGAATTTTTATTGACTAGTATACCAATAATAGTCTTTTATACTAATATGTAATTATGTTTTATGTGCTGTACATTTTAGCTTTTTATCTAATATCTGTTTTATTGTTTATTTGCAAAGCACTTTTTAAGATTGGTTTTGAGAGATGCTACACAAATAAACTATTATAGAATAAGTGTGCTCAGGGTATGGTCAGTACACCCTATTGTGATTGTAAATAATGGTGCAACAGATGTAAAATTCCACCCAAAAGAGGTTAGTGAAACAAGACTTTGCTACATATATGGTACAATATACAGTGCATTCAGAAAGAATTTAGACTTTTGTTATGTTGCAGCCTTATGCTATAATTGTTTAAATTACATTTTTTCACTCAACAATCATTTTTTCACTCAACAATCAACACTCAATGACAAAGCAAAAACAGGATTTAAGAAATCTATACAAATTTATTAAAAAGGAAAAAAGTGAAATATCACATTGACTTAAATATTCAGACCCTTAACTCTTGAAGCACCTTTGGCAGCGATTACAGTCTCGAGTCTTGGCTGTGACGTGACAAGCTTTGCACGCCGGGATTTGGGGATTTGCCATTCGTCTCTACAGATCCTCTCAAGCTCTGTCAGGTTGGATGGCAACCGTCAGTGGACAGCCATTTTCAGCTCTCTCCAGAGATGTTTGCTCTGGCTGGGCCACTCTAGGAAATTCACATTGTCCTGTTGGATGGTGAACCTTCAGCCCAGTCTGAGGTCCTAAGTGCTCTAGACCAGGTTTTCATTAAGGATATCTCTGTACTTCACTCCATTCAGCTTTCCCTCAACCCTGACCAGTCCCCCAGTCCCAGCCGCTGAAAAACACCCCCACAGCATGATGCTGCCACCACCATGCTTCACTGTAGGGATGGTATTGCGCAGGTGATGAGCAGTGCCTGATTTCCTCCAGACATCACGCTTAGAATTGAGGCCAAACAATTCAATCTTGGATTCATCAGACCAGAGAATATTGTTTCTCACAGTGTCACAGAGTCCTTTAGATGCTTTTTTGCAAACTCCAAGCAGGTATCATGTGTCTTTCACTGAGGAGAGGTTTCCGTCTGGCCACTCTGCCATAAAGCCCAGATCAGTGGAGTGTTGCAGTGATGGTTGTTCTTCTGGAAGCCCCTCCCTTCTCCACACAGGATCTCTGGAACTCAGCCAGAGTGACCATCAGGTTCTTCGTCATCTCTCTTTCCAAGGCCTTTCTCCCCCCAATTGCTCAGTTTGGGGCGTGTGGCCAGCTCTAGGAAGAGTCCTGGTTGTTCCAAACTTATTCCATTTAAAAATTATGGAGGACACTGTGCTCTTGGGAAACTTCAATACAGCAGAACATCTTTTGTAGTCTTCCCCCGATCTGTGCCTCGACACAATCTTGTCTCTGAGCTCTGCAGGCAGTTCCTTCGACCTCATGGCTTGGTTTTGCGTTGTTATAGGCAGATGTGTGCCTTTCCAAATCATGTCCAATCAATTTAATTTACCACAAGTGGACTCCAATCAAGGTGTAGAAACATCTCATCTCAGTGTCATAGCAAAGGGTCTGAATACTAATGTCAATGTGATATTTCAGTTTTTTCTTTTTAATACGTTTGCAAAAATTTCAAAAATCCTGGTTTCACTTTGTCAGTATTGGGTACTGAGTGTAGATTGATGAGGGGAAAAAATGATTTTAGCATAAGGCTGCAACATAATAAATGTGAAAAAGTGAAGGGGTCTGTATTCTTTCTGAATGCACTGTAAATTTACTCTTTTTGGGTATTTAACATTTATAACCCATATACAAACATTTAATATATGGTTTATAACAGACTATAATGTAGTTGAAAGCAGATATAAGGACAGTTTATTTATATAGTTGTGTCTCCTATGAAAATGTTATATTATTAGTTTTAATATATTGTCATTCATTATCTGCTTATACAGCAGCCTCCTTAACCCACTTATGGGTGCCCACAGGAGGACTTACAGTTGTTGACAAATACCAGAATGTTGTTGAAAAATAATACACTTAGACCTGCTCACAACTACATTAAAGTCTGTTATAAACCATTTATCAAAAGTTTATATTCTGCTAAATGGGGGGACTTAAAAGTGTTGCAACAAAAATCATAAAAGGTCACTTTGTAGAAAGGTGTATGTAAATGTTTATTCAGTAAACACTATACAAAGAAAACAAGCCGTAGTTAATGCTGTCTGAATACGGTAGCACTAAATACATTCTACAAGCAAAATAAACTGTCAAAACTGAAAGTGTGTCCTTCGTAATTAACAGGTATGTGACTTTACACATAAAATCTGGATTATAGGATTAACTATCATTGACTGCATGGAATGTTGTTTCATGAAACATAACTGAGCTGCTCATGGCAAACTTTGTAGAGTGAAGTCAGGACAAACAAGTATTTTTCACTTGGCATCTAAGGGGGGAATGACCCTTTATTGCCAATTGCCCTCATTTGGATGAAGGCGGTGTGAGAAAAAAGCAAATTTTATAGTCAACCATAACATGATTTTTATAGCTTTTAACAGAACAAAAAATCTCATATGAAGCTTAACTGGAACAATGCATAATTTGGAACTTTTGGTGTTTAAAAAAACTGAATGTCAGTTGATAATGTTACTTACGCCTTAAAAGACTAATAGCGGGATTTTTCACAGTTTGAGGTTGCGACTGTACAAGCTTATGCTTCACTAATATCAGCGATGAGACAAATTCAATCAGGTTGCATACATGGAACATGGTACTGTCTGATCTTTAGAAGAGGTGCTGTCTGTAAATTTGCAACCAATGGCACTTTTCTCAGAGTAGAAACTTACTGAGAACTGACCAACAAGCTGCACTGTGGAGTGGCATATACTCTGTAAAGGATAAGGCTGCTGTTGTTATAGATTTTTCTTATTGTCATCAAAACCCATGAGAATATCAAAACTAACATTGTATTAGTCTGTGGTACTTCATGTGATAGAGCTCCAATGTTGTCCAAAAAGTATTAAAAACACATAAGTGAGCCACACCGTTGCACTGGGTGACATGTTCCTTAATTACCATGAACACACACTGTAGTTTATTCTGACTTTGTCCCACATACACTGTCCTGCTGCCCCAAATACTCACTTGAACACCTAATGTGGATTAATCCACCGCTGAAAATAGTCCCCAACAAATGCAGTTTCCACCTGTTTGCTAAAACCTGCTGTGACCAGCTGTTTTAGGAAATTACTGAGCCTTTTTAAAAATGAAACTATATATTTGTGAGGTGTTTTAAAGATGTAAGTCTTAGAAAGACACACTAACACATTGTGGGTTTTGGACTTTGCTGACTTACTAATAATCTTAATGAAATACCAAAAATAGAAAAGTGTGGTTGTTTTCGGATGACACCAGTAACCTTTATATCCCCCTCAAGTAGACTGTGGTTACACTCGGGTATAGTAGGGGTTTCTGGCACAACTTCACCTACTTCCAAGGTGCATGGAGAAGGGAAAAATTCTAAAGAGGTCAAAACTGGTACTATATAGAACAACTTTAATGTTAGACCAACGCTTTTCAGCTTGAAGGCCACAAGCCGAAACGTGTTGGTCTAACATTAAAGTTGTTTTATATACTACAAGTGTTGTTGGAGTTTCACCTCTTTACACTCGGGTATGAAACCTTTTAAACATTGCAGACAAGAAAGTATAAACATTGTCTGTGCCCCACATAATCACTTTAACGCTTCATTCATATGTTTAAGCTTCTGAAATCATTAAATTTCATCAAGTAACTCACTTTCTTAGCCTGGAACAATCCCACTGTACATCATTCGGAGGGATTCTACCAACCAGTCAAAGCCAGGATGTGTATTTGTACAGAGGGTCGCATTGTGCCCTATAAAAATCCTGCTTTCAGGGTTTATTTGGTGTAATTTGCACTGAACAAAGGCATTAATGGGGTGTTGTAAAATGATCTTAATCTATCTGAATGCTGTAAAAGCTTTGCGCAGTTGAACCATAAGAAGCATTCGTGTCAACTGGGAACTTTCAAGTTAGAGGAAAAAACCAAGCAGAGCACAGCCCTGGGGCATCAGAACTTGTCATGAACACACTTTTCCCCTCCAGACTCAGTAGATAAACACATTTTATGTCTTCTTAGTAGTCCTGACAGTCTTTACGGAGCTGCTTTTTGTCATCTTCTTGGTTGTTTTTGACTTTCCTGTGGCAGTGGCTTTCTTCACTGCTTTAGCCCTCTTTGTTCCTTTCTTGGTTGCTGGAGTTGTAGCAGTAGGTTTTTTCTTGGAAGACATTGTCTGCTCTCGGATCAGGTCTTCTCGTCCAATCTCCATCATGTGGTCCTCCCACGACTTCATCTCATTCTTGTAGCGAATTTTGTCGTCCTCAGCCAGCTGTGTGTAGACCTGAGATGTAGAACAAACAGATGAGATCTGAATACTGAACAACTCTGAATTTCTTGATTCACATATGCACAGTGGCATGCAAGGCCTTATAACTACAATAAAGGATATGTAATGATTGTGTGGCCAACCTGTTTCTGATGATTGAACAGATTCCTCCAATCCTCCAACAGTGACTTCATCTTTGCCTGAATGAACAACATCAGCAGAAACATTATATCAATGACTATAAGCCATGGAAATTCTTTTTTGAAATATAAGGACAGGATTCAGTGCAGGTAATTGGACTTGAAGTAGCAGAACACTAAGTTCAACACTAAGTTCTGAATTGCAAAGAGAAGAAGTATGCAGAGGAAAGAAAATTTAGCTTTTCTGCACTGTCGTGGACAGTTGGAACACACTGGGCCTCATGCACGAACATTTTTGTATTTTCATTCGTAACCTTTCACTTTTTTCCACTGAGGTTTCCTAGAACGACTTTCCAACTCATCAAACTCTCTTAACTGCACAAACTTGTCATAAATCACTTGTTTCAACTAAATGAAAACCACCTTTTCATGAGGAGGTGCGTGTTCATGAGATTTGATGATTAGCATAATCTATACTCAAACCTGTTCTGCTCCTTTTGTTGACACATTTTTGTGAATTACTAAAATGTTACCCAAGAGTAAAAAGAACTTCCCAGTACAGAGCTTGATGTCCTGCTGTCAGAAATCAGCAGACGAAAACAGAACAAATTTAGTATCAGTGGTGGTATTAGGGGACCCAAAGAAAGGAGAAATTATGACTACAGTTGTCAACACCATGTCATCACAGAGCCATACTGTGACAGATATAAAGAGGGAATGGTTTCATTTAAGGTTAGATGCCTAAAACCTTGCTCAAGGGGAAATGACAGTCGCAGAGATGGATGAAAGAATACATTCTATTGGTGACGTGGTGATGCAGCTTAGGATGTTCCTCTAGACAGCAACCTACACTTAAGATCCTGGGGCAGCTGTTAGAGCATTTTCCTAAAAACCACCAAAATGTATTGTTCAGCCAATATACTGCCAATAAAATCAAACCTCTCAGTAAATTGGCAGCGATGATATTGATAAAGTAAATATTACTGATACTTTTTTATGTTGTGTCACAGTTTTTGTTCTGTGACCCCATGTGCAACTCATTTTGGTCTGACCAGTCACTGACAGACCAGTCCATGCATCAATCTTACCACCAGTGAGTATCTCATACCACCTTCTATCAAAAAATCTGAACTGTCCCTTTAAATGTTATGTCATGGTGCTGTGGTTACTGACCTGTGTGGTGGTTCCTCTGGCATCCTCAAAGTGCTCTGACATGAAAATGTTGAATGGAGAGCGAGGACGTTTAGGCTTCCCCAGGTTGGTTAACTCCTGTATATCACACACACACACACACACACACAGGGAGGAGGCATTTTTTTGTTTAATAATGTAACAGTTGATGTGATGGGGTTTAGCACTTAGATTGCTGATTGGAGCTTCAACAATTCAAAAATGAATTTTTTCACTCCCATAGTAAGCCCTAAACTTAAACCTCTGGTTGTGGTTGTGTGCACCCTGCAGTGTTCTGTCCTGACACACTGCTTGCTACAGTGTGGGGACTGGTGTGAAAATACTGTCAGCAAAGTCAAACGTCTAGATAGTTTGGATATCAAGCCTAAGATGTGTTTCTAAGAGCACAGAAATTAAAATCTATTTTGAAGCTCTTGACAAAAGAGAACCCCAAACTATCCCTGTTCCCTGTCTCCTACTATCTCTTACCCTCTTTTTGCGGATGGCCTTCCTTTTGGCCAACCTCTGCCTCTTCTCCAAGGCTTGTTGTTGGACCTGTGCTGGGGTCAGCTGGGCCTGGTAGCGCTGGAGGTCCACCTTAAATTGCTCCCTGGCCCGCAGAGAGGCTTCCTCAAATGGCTACAAGGGAGAGAGAGACCAACAAAAACTCTGATCACAACAGACAAAACCCATATTTGGAGAGACTGTATGGCAACAGAAGATAAAGTGTATGTGTTTAACACTTAATGAGTACCACAGAGATGATTTGTCACAACCACTGCCTTACCCTACAATGTATGCACTCAAGGCACAGTTAAAACTTAAATAAAAAGCATACAGTTTATACTGTTTAACAAATAAAGGACTGAAATACTTGTTTCTGTTCTGGGCTCATCGTTCTCCACTGCTGGGCGATCTTTCTGATGATATCCACAGATTTGATTTCTGGGTTTTGTCCAGTCATGATTGGCTGCTGTTGCAGAACATATCTCATGTATCCGTTCAGAGGTCTCTTTGGAGGGCCACTGGCCTGAGAGGTCAGACATTTCACTGGGTTGACGTATGCTGCTGGGAGGACACTGGTACACCTACAGCGTGTGTGCATACACACACAAACATGATATTATACAGAGAACACCTTAGTATCCATTCTTTCTAATGGAGAGCATGTGACACAAATCTGGCAATTTAATGATGCCTACTCAACAGAAAACATTCGTTTGAACATCTCTAAAGATTAAACAATTGGCTGATTAATCGATCAGTTGATTGACAAAAAAACAATTTTGACAGTCAAGTAAATCAATTCTATCTTTTTTTCAAGCAAAAATTGTGAAAAATGCTAAACATTCTCTGGTTCCAGCTCCTCAAATGAGACAATTTGTTTTTATATCTGAAGACGTCTCCTTGGGCTGTGGGAAGTTGTGACGGACATTTTTTTTTTGTTTTACTGTTTCTTGACATTTCATAAACTACACAATTAATTATTGATCAAAAAAAAAATCAGCATATCAATTGAAAATGAAAATAATTGTTAGTTGCAGCCCTAAACATCTCTTACTAAATGTATTCAGTATATATCCCACATACCAAAGCAGCACTTCTTTTAATCAATGTTTGAGTTTAAGTTTAAGTTTTCCACTTGCTCATGAAATGCACTGTGGAGATGTACAGTATATCGGTTTTATTCACGTAGAGTACTGCTTACTGGATCATCTGTGTTATGACCTTAAGTCATGCTCTATTACAAAAAAGCCAGACAGCATTAAACTTCAGACTAAAAACTGCTGCACCTGTTAAAGGAAATTATTATTCTATCTCTAGCCCTAACCTCTTAACACTTGCATTACTTTCAAAGTAATGAGTCCATTTTGAATATGGCTTAACTAGCCGTTTTTACTATTAATGCACAAACACCCTACATTTCCTGTTAGATATTAACATCCTAAAAGCTCTTCACAACTGTTCAAAGCCATGGTCAAATAAATGTCAATTGTTATTTAAGTTAACGCGTCAAGATGTGGCTGTAACTGACTGACTGGTTATTCAACAATATTAAGTGAGAGTCATAGAGTAACTCACCATTTTATTTAACTTACGACTAACCTATCCTAATGCTACCCTTTAAAAACACATTTCTATTAAAGTATCAAATTTCTAATGATAAAAATATGTGCTAACGTAAAGTATGCGGAATGCCAAGAGAGCCGAGCTAAAGCTAGCTTGCTAACTTAGCTCTACCACAACTCAAGCTAAGTTAGCTAATACAGTAAATTAACTTTAGGTTAGCTACCTTGCCAGACTGCTTGTGCAGGAGAAGACACTGAAGGACTTAGCCAACCAGCTCACACTTGCTGTCATTAAGTTGAACGGAGCCATGTCGGTGTTAATAAATGTTATAGTCCGTTAGGCAGAGTGATGAAAGATAAACGTATTGTCCCAAAACCAGCGTGTTATAATATGCATGCATTAGATGTCTTTAATTGAAGCTGGGCCTCCTCAAATACGGCTTGTTGACATGCAGACGCTTCGAAAGGCGCCTTCAGTCTCTCCCGGTGGATTGCGGGAAAAGAAAACAGCAGCTTCATGTAAGGCCTCAGGAAATGCTCCGGCCTTTGATCATGTATTGTAAGAACTGGATACCGAACCCCAAAATGGCGCGTATTCAATCCAATGAGAATTGCACGCCTGGCGCATATGCCAAAAAAGTTTTGTAGATTCCGGGTTTACTTCCGGGGTATGCGGCCCACTGAATATGCGCAGTAGGGTTTCTGCTTTACATTGTGATGACGTCACGGATTTTAAAATCGTATTGTATGGATCCAGGACAGTGACATTAGCATTTGGCATTGAAAAAGTTGTATTGGCACTGAAACAAGTATTGGCACTGAAACAGACTTATTGTTTGAGAGTTCCCGGTGAACTCGTAAAAGCCATTGGCTTAGGTTTGCGGTGATGCCAGGGGTTTAGTGGCTCTCCTTAGTTTGCAGATTATATGTAAATCACGCTCTCCTTGCACCTCCCCTCAGACTCAGTTTAAACTGAAGACCTGTAACACTGAAAAAAAAAACTGACAGCATAAAAAAAAACATTGAAAAATGCATCGGAATGCAAAAAAGAATCCAAATAAATTTTCATGTCTGTGTTTTATTTTTCAGTGAAACTGTGTCATTACTTGTTTCAGTGCCAATCCAACTTTTTCCAATACCAATGTTTCAATGCCAATGTTTTCCTTTTCCTTTTTTCCTTTCCTTTTTCAGTTCTGTTTTTTCTGGCATTTTCAATGCCAAATATTATTTTCGATGCCAGATGTTAAAGTCACTGTCCTGGCTCCATAGTTTTGTCAGTGCCCAATCCATACCGGCTACCTGATCTGTTCTACATGCGCACAATAGTGGTCCTGTTAGTCAACAGAGGTTACCACAAATGTGCCTGTTCAAATTTACCCGTGATGTGAATGACTGCTGATCATAAAACAATCCTACTCACACTCAAGATAACAAAATGGTTTTTAATCATTCAAAATGTAATATTTCGCTCCATGTATCATTGGATAATCTGTACTTCATTTGTAATTAAAAACAAAGAAAACGTAATTCTGTTTTGTTTTAATTCTGTGTTCATTCAATACAATTCATTCAATATATGAAAATGTTCCAGATAGTATGTCATTATGAAAGTTGTTGGAAATATACAGCAGAGTATATAAAATAAAAAATAAAAAATAATTTTGAAATCACAGTGTAATCCTCTGTTATAGAGTTCTCTATTTTTAACTTAGACTACTATAATATTATGTTGTTAATAAAGTAAAAAAAAAATAACTTGCTGGTACACCATGGATGTATAAAGAGAACTGGATACAGTTCATCAGGATTGGGGTTGATCATGCTACACCTAATATATAAGATTTAGGCTACTACATACAGAATATATGAAGACTTTGTTGTTTTCACTTGACATATGACGTTTTAAAATTAATCTATAATTTGACTAAATTCAGGAAGAAGAGCAGTGTTGAGATACAGGGTGCCTGCTGGTTTTAATAAAAGCAATCAAATAAAAAATAAATAAAATTGAAATCAATTTCAGCTCTAATGAGTAAAAGTGACAATATACTGTCATTAATTATAAGAAGAATCTTTAATACAAGAAACAACATCAACTTCAAGAGAAGCAGAGGATGTTCTGTGTGTGCCTTAAAGCAAAATGGGAAATAAATAAGAGGTGGCAGAAAAGAACTAAAGACATGATTACACAGTGGCCAGAGGGAGGCACTTATGACATCGCAAAGGGTGAAGAACTGGAAATCCTCCTAAAAATCCCAAACCCAAAGGAAAATCAACAGGGGGGAGGCACCGGCAGGTAGTGAGGGCAGGTAGTGAGGCCAAAGGTTAAAGAAAGTGATAAAAGGAAACAGAGGGCAGAAGTGGCTACACCATTAGGGGAAGGAGCCTATGCAGAGGTTAATAAGGAATTGAGGAGAGCAGAACAAGGCGTGAGAGGGAAAAAGAGGAAGGGCAGCTTATAAGGAGGAACAGATACATTTGGGAGAGATAGAGAGAAGCCTGGTGGAACTAAGACAATATGAAACAGGCAGGGAAGACCCTGGGCACCTGGGGGCTAGGTCCACAAAAAAAACAACATCTGCACCTCTGGCACGATGACCTCCCCCCTGAGATTGGAAAGAAGACTGAACAAACATATGTAATGGATGACAAGGGGTCTGGAGCTCTGTCTGCTGAAATGGGTCCATTGTTGGTAAAGGGGGCCAACCTGCTTTATGTGCCATGGACCATCATGGGCATGGAAGGATTGGTGCAGAGATTACCAAATATGCATGAGGGGGCTAACAAGACTTAAAAGGGTTTCCCCTCGGGGATCAATAAAGTATTTCTGATTCTGATTCTGATACATGCCTTTGAGGAAGAGATAGTGGGACATTTGCTTGCTGTGGGAGGCACAAACCACTATGTTGTGTGACAGTGGAGACACAGGCAACAGCTGGGAATCTGTTTAATCAATACAAATCAGGGTTACTAGGGGTGCCCAGAGGATCTGATGGGGGACACTCAGCTGCCTATGATTTCCAAGGGGGCTGATAAAGAACCTATGCTGCTTTTTCAAAAGCAAGACAACCTCAATGGTGGATTCAGGTGCAACATACACCTGTGTTAACCCACGAGATGCCTCTCATCTCCCCCGGACTGAACAATTTGTCAAGACAATCGGATTTTTAGGAAAAACGCAGCTGACTCCCACCAGTAACTCTCAAAATAGAAAAACAACAAACAAAATACCAATCTCAACAGACACTCCCATTAACTTATTAATTAACTATGTAAATTAAATTGTTGAATATGGTGTACTCCGGATGGCATTTATTTAGATTCACTCCAAATGCCTCTCATTGCATCACAATCATCTACAGTGTTCTAGTTGGGAAACAAGCAGCAGACTATACAAGACAGCGTGAAACGATGGTTGCCTTTTGTTAAAGCACAAATACCAGAACAAAGCCTCCATTGCTAGATTATCGTTGCACCCTACAGTTCTTTCATACCAGTGATGAGACTAGAAAAAGCACATGGCTGAATGAACAGCCTCCAGAGATCCAGATATCAGCAACATCAATTGTAATTGAGAAACAAGGTGCAGCTCTGAAAGTATCAATATTTAAAAGAATACTTTAAAGTCCCTCATGCTGCACCCCACATAACACTATTGATCAATCCTGATTATGAATCCAAAGATTTAGGATCTATGATGATGGAGGCACATTTTGTCAAATGAGATAAAACTGAAAACCCCAACATATGGCATAGCCAAGATAAAAACTTTATCAAAATTCTGATGTTCATAACAACCATTACTAACTCACAGTTAATAATATTACCTGAAACACAGCAGCAAGTGGTGACCACCAAAGAAAACAATAAGCTGATGGAGGAAATGTTAAAACAAGTCCCTCCACAGTTATGGTCACGATACGATATTGATGTGGGTTTGATCACCATAGCTCATCCTATTGAAATAATAATAAATATATTATGATCCAGGCACCTGTGCTCGCTCTCCCCGACTATGATAAGTCGTTTTATTGTTTGTCTCTCACAGACAGAATCACGCCACTGATGTTTTGACACAGGCCACAGGAGTAGGAACGAAAAAACAACCAATTGCCTACTACTCTACTGCTTTGTCATCTGTAGAGCAGGGATTGCCTCCCTGTTATCAGGGCTTGGTTGCAGCTCATTTGCTGTATGAGAAGGCATCTGCCATAACGATGGGTTATGATGTTTGCATTTATACCCATCATAAGCTAGCCAACCTGATAGAGCAGGGTAATTTTGTCCTCACTGGGCAGAGAATAATACTAAATTGAGGTCAGGGTACTAAAATATAATCCAGGTATCCATTTTAAACCAAAACGAAAAAACGAGAAAACAGGCCCATTTTTCCAATGTCCATGAACATTGAAAATCAAGTGGAACAAAGTGGAAAAAACTGCTTGTTTTTTGGTTTCCATTTTTCAATTTTCCCTTCTGAGACCACAGGTGACTGAAATAACTGGAGAGGGAGAACCAGAAGTAAAATTAAACCGTCAAAATAAAAGTGAAGTGTGTGAAAACTTTACTGTCAGGAGAACGAGGCACTTTGCAAATGAACTGGTTGCCTGTTGCCTAAGTTAGCTAGTTTGTGTGATATATAGTGATATTATTTTAGTTGAGTGGCATTAATTAATACTGTGGAAACTGTCACTATTACATATTCCCTACCCCAAATAAAGAGCATCTATAAAGTTACCAGCAGAAGTCCCCATGACCCACCGTGAAGGTTATAACATTGACATGGTTTTAAATACTGTAATAATAATAATAATTTAAAAATTACATTTTAAATTAAATATACATTCCTCTATTGTTATATGTGGTTTTACTGACTAATTTTACTCTAATGGCATGCTAGTAATAATAGGAAAGACCTGATTAGGTAATTTACCATACTGAAACTCCAGTACAACAACATGAGAGAGGTCTGGAGCAGCATGAAGACCATCACTGGCTTCAGACCGACTGGCAGCAGAGGAGTTGAAAGCAGCATGGACAGGGCCAACAAACTAAATCTGTTCTTTAACAGATTAGACACACCAGCTCCTGCTCATCCCCCCTCTAACTCAGCTGCTGTCTGGACTCCTCTGAGTCCACTGCTCCCCCCTCCACCATCTTCCTGGGAGAGTTCTACTACCCCCTCAACTGGCTCTCAGGCTAACGGCCCTCTCCAGACTGACGACTCCCCCCCTCCCCCACCTGTTACCTCTGCTGTGTGCCTGACTGCTAACCAGGTGAGAGGACAGCTGATGAAACTCCACTCAAACAAGGCTGCAGGCCTCAGTGGTGTTTGCCCCAGGGTGCTAAAAGCCTGTGCCCCCCAGCTATGTGGAGTCCTTCAACATGTCTTCAACCTGAGCCTGAGTCTTCAAAGGGTCCCTGTTCTGTGGAAGACATCTTGCCTCGTTCCTGTGCCGAAGACGGCGCGTCCCAGTGGCTCCAAGGACTACAGACAGGCACTGACCTCCCACATAATGAAGACCCTGGAGAGACTGGTTCTGGAACAGCTGCGGCCCATGGTCAGACCCCTCCTGGGTGAGAAGCTGGATTGTTGACTACCTGACAGCAAGACCACAGCATGTGCGCAGTACTGTGTGTTGGGCAGCATGGTCAGCAACACTGGGGCCCCTCAGGGGACTGTCCTCCCTCCCTTCCTCTTCACCATCTATACCACAGACTTCAGCTACCACACGGAGTCCTGCCACCCTCAAAAGTTTTCTGATGACTCTGCTGTGGTGGGATGTGTCAGCGGTGGTGATGAGACTGAGTACAGGGCTGTGGTGGGTAACTTTGTCTCATGGGGTGAGCAGAACCATCTGCAGCTCAATGCGACAAAGTCAAAGGAGCTGGTTGTAGACTTACGTAGGGCCAAGGCACCAGTGAGTCCTGTCTCCATCCAGGGGGTCAGTGTGGGCATTGTTTAGGACTACAAGTACCTTGGACTACATATGGACCATAAACTCTATAGGAAGGGCCAGAGCCGCCTCTATTTCCTGTGGAGGCTGAGGTCCTTCAACATCTGCCGGACAATGCTGAAGATGTTTTATGAGTCTGTGGTGGCCAGTGCTATCCTGTATACTGCTGCATGCTGGGGCAGCAGGTTGAGGATAGCGGACACCAACAGGCTCAACAAACTGATCTGTAAGGCCAGTGACATTGTGGGGGTGGAGCTGGACTCTCTGTCAGTGGTGTCAGAGAGGAGGATGCTGGCCAAACTACATGCCATCTTGGACAATTTCTCCCACCCACTCCATGACGTGCTGGCTAAACTAAGGAGTACCTTCAGCGGAAGACTCATCCGCCCAAAAGGAAGTCATTCCTGCCTGTGGCCATCAAACTCTTTAACTCTTCCCTCTAAGTGTCAGTGAAACTGACACTGATGTTACTCAACTGGACACTGGATCATTACCATTACTGCAATACCTGAAATATTGTGCAATATTCTCAATATTCTCTTACTCCTGTGCAATATACTCTGTTCTCAGTTTGTTGATATTTATTAAACTATATTACTGCTGTGCAATATCCACCGCCTAATAAGCTGGTTAAATCTGCTACACTCAACTTGATAGTTGATTGCATTGATTGCATTACTATTACTTATATTATTACATTGTACTATTATAGTGTATCATATTTTAATTTGCTTGCAGACTTATTTATTATTATGTCTATTTCTATTCTCTTAGTACTTCTTCTCCTGTGTGACGTGATAGTGAGCAGCTGTAACAAAGAGTTTCCCCTCGGGGATCAATAAAGTATTTCTGATTCTGAAACTAATACTTCTGAGGGGCATAGCATAGACTTTTCCCTAGATAAAATAACAAGTGTTATTTTAACTGATATTCTTTCATTTAAAATAATTTTGCCTATTTTGTTATCTTATACAGTTCTCTAACCCTTTGTTTTTCTCGATGGCAAACACATGGTTTAAGAATGAGTGTAACATGTTTATTGAGTAAAGTTATGGTTATGAATACATGATTTGCTGAGAAGCAAATGTTACATGAACAAGGGGTTAAATTTCGTTAAATTGAGTTGCATCCCCTCTGTATATATATATAAGGATTTAAGATATATATTTATATTTGTATTATTATACATTATCAATGTCAGTAGTGTCACTATAGTTTTGCGAGTGGGACTCACTGTGAAGCTAGCATCCAATCACAAGGAGGCGTCAAAGTAACGAGCTAGGAATGAAACCTCATCTGTATGCTGCTTCATTGTTGTTAGAAATTAGAGCTACCAATGTGGTATCATCTGCAAACTTAAACAACTTAACAGACTGGGTGTGGGAAATACATTCATACATTCATTTGTGTAGAGTGAGTATAACAGTGGAGACAGAACACATCCCTGTGGGACTCCAGTGTTAATAACCAGAGACTTGGAGAACTTATTAACTCTGAAAACCTGCTTCCTCCCCTGCAAGAAGTCCAAGATCCACTAATACAGGGATGTTTGGACTCCCAATTGGAAAAGTTTATCATACAACCTGGATGGTAGAATCATATTCAATGCTGAGCTGTAATCAACAAACAGAACACTTGCATAAGTGGCAGGTGCCTCAAGATGTTGAAGAACTGAGTGCAAACATAATGACACTGCATCATAGACAGACCTGTTTGACCTACATGCAAACTGATAAGGTTCAAGGGCAACACTGGACAAGGTGTGTAATCATTCAGTTTGGGGTTAATTTTTGTTTTTTAGGCACAGGAACAATAACACAGACTTAAAACATGCCAGGACCCTTTACTCTGAAAGAGATTGGTTAAAAATCTGAGTTAGAATAGGGGCAAGCCCATCTGCACACCATTTCAGGTGGCAGCTGAGATTAAGTCAGGGCCTGCATCCTTTCTGCTGTTTGCCTTACACGGAAGGTTCCTAACCTCATGTTCAGTAATTAAAAATAGAGGCATAGCAGGGTCTGATGAGGAAGGAGAGTGAGACTATGGGACCAAGCTGGTGAAAATTGGATTTTTATCCTTTCTACAGCATAGATATATAGACAGACTGGATGTCAAACAGAAAAACATATTGAACCCTTAGATGGGATTAAAAATCTGATCTTTGTGCTTGTGTAAATCCAACCAAAAAGCCAACATCACAGCTATTCTCAGGGGGAAAAGAGTACATTGTCAATATTTATTTGTTTTACAGACGTGTCAGAATGAGGAAGTTCCATATTTGGCATTCACCATTCCACATTTCCATGCTTCAGTGTTTCTTGCTGGCTGTTGATGGACACAGCAGGTGCTGAACCTGGGATTTTCAAGTTATGGAGCAGCTTGTCTAACATGTATGCTATCCTGCTGCACTATTACTCAGCTCCACTGAAAACAGTTGCTTGTTGCTGAATGGTATATGGTGGGATTTATGTCCTACGATCCACTAGTTTTACTTAAGAAATTAAGAATTAAGCACTTACCAAGTTACCCAAGATCACTTCATGATTCCATACTATAATTTACAGTGTGTTGTGACTTTAAAAAAGGAAGGAAAAAGAAAATTTCCTAAATTGTTTTTTATCTTTGATGGGTTTCTTTCTTTACATGGCATACTTTTGGGTCCATTCTTTTGCTACTCTGTTGTATCTGAGGAGAGAAAAGAAGAGAGTGAAGTGAGTGGATGATAACCACTGACAACATCAGGTACACACGTCACCTGCAGTAAAATCTATTCAACTCATCCGGCAGGTTGGAATCAGAATCTGTGATGGCAGGTCGCAGGTATGTGGGTAATAAAGTGTTTGTAATTGTGCAGCCACATTGTGTTCATAAAGCTCTGTTCTGGCAACCCAGTCTACACATTTGTTTCCTGTTCTAACAGAGTCTATATGTCATGCATGCTTATGTATTATTTTTCCCTGTGTTTTGAGCAAAGGCTTTGCCTGAATATTGCCAACCAGGAAAAGCAGGCAACTAACCCAGGGCCCCAAAACCCCAGGGGCCCTGAATTGACCAGGCTTAGCGTAAGTGATATGTGCTAATCTAACTGGAAATTTATTTCAGAATATGCACAACTAAGACACAATATCACCTGACATCATATGGTCTTAATGTGGATCCTGATTTATTATCTGATCTTGAGACCCTGCCAAAATCAAAGTCTAAGACCAACATTATTTCAGATTTGTGCTTATATGTTACATATTCTTGAATTTATTTGGTTTTAATCAAAGCACCATGCAGCAAATGTGGAGCCAGGTAGTTTTCTATATGACCCTATGTCATTAAACTGGACATTGGACCATTAAAATCAATGCAATACTTGAAATAATTAGGAAATATATTTATACTTATATCCACTTTGTACTTAATTGATGTTGCCTGTATTATAGTGTATTATATTTTGATTTGCTTAGAACTTCTATTTCTGTGTGCACTGAGGTGATAGTGAGCAGCTGTAACAAAAGAGTAAAGTGTTTCTGATTCTGATTTTCTACCATAGAGAAACTGGAGGGGCAATGGGTTATGCCCAGGACCTTATTTTTGCCCCATAGACCCCCCAGCAGGTTAATCCAGCTATGGTTAAATTTTCTGCCACTAAAAGCTCTTTGTCTGTTATGTATAAATTTATTTATTTTTTTGTTTGAAACATTTGTTGTTAATATTTTAACATATTAAATTACTACCATAGTGTTGTTTAGTGATCTGACATTTCTTCAATTTCTCCGTAAAACATTTCAAACATTTGTTTTAAAAGTTTAAAACGGTTATCATTCTTTGTTTGTAAGTGATAGTTATTGTTTACTATCCTCGTTTTCCTTAGCGTTTATGGATATGCTTTTGTACCATTTAATGCTAGCTACCATAGGCTATTTAATGATCACAACTGAATTAGACCATATTAATAGCAAATAATATGATCACTTAATTAGAACATGTCAACAGAACAAGATCACAAAAGATACAAACTGCCTTTCCACACATCAAAATTAAGCTCTGTGATAAATACTGAGCTAGACCATAAAGTCATGATAAAAACCGTACCATTCTTTAATTCAGTACAAAAGGTGCCACACAGGCCTCAGACACGAGAGACTGTTTACAAAGGAACAGAAAATTGGATTTTTATCCTTTCTACAGCATAGATATATAGACAGACTGGATGTCAAACAGAAGAACATATTGAACCCTTAGATGGGATTAAAAATCTGATCTTTGTGCTTGTGTAAATCCAACCAAAAAGCCAACATCACAGCTATTCTCAGGGGGAAAAGAGTACATTGTTTTACATTCTGATGACGAATTTAAACGAAACTGAGTAAAACAATAATATAGTTCCAGAGGACTTTTAATACTCTACAATTAATAATAATAGTAAGAGATGAAGAACACAGTAATACATGACTTAACTTGTAATTGCTACCATTTTCAGGGCAACTACAACAGTACATTGTTTCATTCAACTTTGTCTGCTACAAGATGCAAAAGAACTCAACAAAAACCTCCATCACCCACTACATGAAGATGAGGTGAAGTTTAATGTTAAAAGGGATATTATGACATTGTCAGTATTCATTTGTTTTACAGATGTGTCAGAATGAGGAAGTTCCATATTTGGCATTCACCATTCCACATTTCCATGCTTCAGTGTTTCTTGCTGGCTGTTGATGGACACAGCAGGTGCTGAACCTGGGATTTTCAAGTTATGGAGCAGCTTGTCTAACATGTATGCTATCCTGCTGCACTATTACTCAGCTCCACTGAAAACAGTTGCTTGTTGCTGAATGGTATATGGTGGGATTTATGTCCTACGATCCATTAGTTTTACTTAAGAAATTAAGAATTAAGCACTTTGTAATAAACTTGTGAGTTATAAATACAATTTCCTTGATGCAAAAACAACATGCCAAACTTTAAAAAGTCAATTTATCCATTAAAGGACCATAGGCTAATCTTTCTCATCTGCTCAAAGTAGAACCCTCTGCCTCCTTTCAAAAACAAATAATGTATATGTCATGGTCTCAGATTAATAATAATGTTGATTCAATTCAATTTATATATATAGTGCCAATTCATGACAGAAGTTATCTCATTGCAATTTTCCTATAGAGCAGGTCTAGACCATACTCTTTATAATATTGATGTTGATGACAGTTCAGTTTGATAAAGGTTACCCAAGATTATTTCATGATTCCATACTATAATTTACAGTGTGTTGTGACTTTAAAAAAGGAAGGAAAAAGAAAATTTCCTAAATTGTTTTTTATCTTTGATGGGTTTCTTTCTTTACATGGCATACTTTTGGGTCCATTCTTTTGCTACTCTGTTGTATCTGAGGAGAGAAAAGAAGAGAGTGAAGTGAGTGGATGATAACCACTGACAACATCAGGTACACACGTCACCTGATATTGATATTAGTGGACAATAGAGCACCACCTGAGCCTGTGTGTATACTCACTTTTCTTTGTCGTTCTTGTAGATGTGTGCTATGTCTGGAACTAAGGGGTCGTCTGGGTTTGGATCACAAAGCAATGAACATATGGACAATAAAACTGGAATGCAGAGGAATTAAAAAGATCTCATTAGTTACCATGTAGATGAAGGATGTTTAAAATGAGTCTACTCCTGATAGACCCCTACATGTAGTCACCAGGAGTGATGGCTTCTGTGTCCTATGCACCCTGTCAGCATTGACTGGTAGGTGGGAGGGAAGGGTATGCGTAACGAAATTAAAAATTTAAATGCTGAACAGCACTGTATTCATTACCTATGTAAGAGCAAAGTTATTCCCACAAGAAAAACAAGAATCAAATGCTGACATTTGTGGATTGAAGCATCTATGAAAAGTATTATGTTGATCAAATAACAGTAGTTTTCAAATTCAAAAACCAGGAAGGCTACATTTCCAAAATGGCTGTAAAATGTTCCATTTTCAGTTTTAAATGTCACATTACTGCTGGCACAGTACCTCTATTACTGCACATTACAGTGGCACAGTACCTCTATTGCTGCTGTTTACTGCTATGCAATATCCTCCGTCTCATTATAACCTTAATAAGCTACACTTAACTTGACAGTTCATGCACTATTACCTTATACCGTATTATTATCATCAACCGGTAAACCTACTTGGTACTTCACACTTATTTTATACTTGGTACTTACTTGGTACCCACTTGGTACTTAATGTATTTTCTGACCTGTATTACAGTGTATTATATTTTTTGCTAGTATTTCTATTCCTGTGTGCACGGATGTAAAGGTGAGCTGCTGTAACAAAAGAGTTTCCCCTCGGGGATCAATAAAGTATTTCTGATTCTGACATCTTAATTTCCTGTCTGGATAGAAGGATGTTGGTCAGTATAGTATAGTATAGTATAGTATAGTATAGTATAGTATAGTATAGCATAGTATGTATATCCATCCATCCATCCATCCATCCATCCATCATTGCCAGTTTATTTGGTTGCACCTGGCTAAAACTAATGCAGTGTATATATACAGTATATATGGAATTGCTACCACTGCCTGATCTATATCATACAGCCATAATAACACAGAAAAGAGCTTTACACAGTGGTAATGACATAAATCTGGGTATTTGAAAACTATGGTAAAAAACAAACAAAAAAGCACAACAAACCCATATATATAGTTTCCCCAAAATAAATACATGCTTTAACATTTTGGAAAAAACTCTAAACATGCAGGTAAATAAGGATTCCAGTGTATTATTGAATTGATTTTACCGTAGACTGCGGGAAAGCACCACAACAGTTTCTTCAAGTATACTGAAATTTGACCGAATTTCATTCAAAACCGAGATAAGATCAAAATAATGACATAGTGGAGTTGTTTCAGTTAAATTTGACAGTGATAGCAACAGGAGAGTGGAGTTACCTTTAGACACTGTTAGTGCTGGAGACCACTGTGACCGTAGAATATCCAAACAGATACTCCCATTGCTGTTTATATTTGGGTGATAGATCTTTGTTGTAAATGCTACCTGTAAAAAATCGTAGAAAAGGTTTCAATTGTAGTCATCTGGACATTGTTTTCAGAATCAAGACGTTTCGGCTCCCATCCAGAAGTCATTCTCAATTGTGAAAAATGGTCTGAGAACTCAGAACACCCATCTTACCTGTAAAAAACACATTTTACAGATTTCACATTTTATTCACACAGGTCTGACTGAGCAGAGAAGATGCACTTCCACAGTTATTGTACTAGTGTTTGCATTGTAGCAAACAAGCCTTTATTATGGACATGTCAATTTCAAACAGCAATCTTAATCTACTTCAGTAAAGTATACTGCTTAGTGTTTTTCTTTTCCACTTTTTCTCTGGTGGTAATCTGTAGTGGTACCACTGCTGAACAAAGAAAGGAAACCTGGGTGCAGAATTGATTGCTGTGAACGCAAACTAGTAAAACCCTGCAGTCAGAATGACTTCAAGTTCACTTTTTAAAACTTTTTTCATTGCAGTTTGAATGAAATATGAAATTAAACAAATGTGTAAATGACAACAGTCAACGACTGCAACAAACATTATGTATCATGTATTCCTATAGCCCTCAGTGATGTCTATTTAGTAAATTACGGCCCCATTTAGAGTAAAATAGATGATAAACCAGGGAATGCTCTAGGGCGCACTATCTTGTGATTGACAAATCGCTACCACGGCAACCTGTAAATCAGGATAGAGGCGTAGCAAAGCATATCCACAATTAAATAGCCGTGAACTTGTTTTTTGGGTGTTGTCCATGTTTTCATCTTAGAAGTTTGACCCTTTCACAGTGTGTTTTCAGTTCATGAAAGTTAATTTTAATATTTTGGTCACCTAAAAATGTCTTGTTCAGTGTTTGGTTGTACTAAAAGGCACTAAGGAGTTGGCTATTCATTTTTTCCGGTAAATACATTTTGTTTTAAGCCTTTTTTTCCCAAGCCAAAATTAGCATCCCAGTTAATATCACAGTTAATGTGAATTACGACTGATAATTTAGTGTTTCCCTTGCTCTTCCTCAGCTCCACCCTCTAGTCCAAATATGGCTCACTATGTCACTTCTGACTCCAAAAAACCAAGATGGCGACGGCTTCAAAACAGTTGTCCACAAACCATTGGGTGACGTCACGGTGGTTATGTCAACTTCTTTTATACAGTCTATGGTATAACCAGACACCTGTGACACAGGTGTTTGTTTGCAGTTCTAAATTAATGCATCAATATTAAACTATAAGCAAAGGCAGCAATAGTGAGGCTGAGCTAAAGATCTCAGAGCTAAAAACAACCCCAGGTTTCTTTTCAGCACTGTAGCCAGGCTGACAGAATCATAGCGCTATTGAGCCATGTATTCCTATAGCCCTCAGTAGTAATGACTTCATGAGCTTCTTTAATGATAAAATTGTAACAGAACCAGACTCAATGGTGGGCGGCAATCCGCTGCTGCCGTGTTAGGTTTTAAGCAGCCTACTACTCATCATTAATAGAGGAAAATAAGAACAATCCCAGGTTTCTTTTCAGCACAGCTGACAGAGAGTCACATCTCTATTGAGCCCTGTATTCCTATAGCCCTCAGTAGTAACGACTTCATGCTTCTTTAATGATAAAATTGTAATTATTAGAGACAAAATTAATCACGTCCTGCACTCAACCGGCAACAATTTATCCTTAAAGAATAAAGCTGTAAAACCTGATATATATTTAGTTTGCTTTTCTCCCATTGAGCTTCTTCAATTAACTTCAACGATTTCATCATCTAAGCCATCGGCCTGTCTCTTAGACCCCATCCCAACTAGGCTGCTTAAAGATGTTTTACCCTTAGCACTTCTTTACTAGATATGATCAATCTGTCTTTATTAACCGGCTATGTACCACAGTCCTTTAAAAGTAGCTGTAATTAAACCTCTCCGTAAAAAGCCCACTCTTGATCCAGGGGTTTTAGCCAACTATAGACCTATATCAAACCTTCCCTTTCTCTCTAAGATCCTTGAGAAAGCAGTCGCCAATCAGTAGTGTGACTTTCTAAATAATAGTTTATTTGAGGACTTTTAGTCAGGATTTAGAGAGTGCATCATAGCACAGAGACAGCACTAGTGAAAATTACAAATGACCTTTTAATTGCATCAGACAATGGACTTGTCTCTGTACTTGTCTTGTTAGATTTTAGTGCTGCCCAAATTGCTTCCGAGGGCTGTGCCTTCGGTGTGTGTGTGTGTAAATGATTAGTTAGTTTCTTTGGACTGATGAGCAGTTAGGATCTGGCATCAGTGGGTGAATGTGATATGTAGTGTGAAGCACTTTGAGTGGTTGGAAGACTAGAAAGTCGCTATACAAGTACAGTCCATTTACATGCAATTTTCTGATGTTAAACTCTGACAAAACTGAAGTTATTGTACTTGGCCCCAAACACCTCAGAGACACATTATCTAAAGATATAGTTACTCTAGATGGCATTGCCCTGGCCTCCAGCACCACTGTAAGGAACCTCGGAGTTATCTTTGTTATCTTTATCATGTTTCCCACATTAAACAAACTTCAATGACTGCCTTCTTTCACCTACATAAAATTGCAAACATCAGGCACATCCTGCCTCAAAATGATGCTGAAAAACTAGTCCAAGCATTTGTTACTTCTAGACTGGATTGTTGCAAATCCTTATTATCAGGCTGCCCGAATAAGTCCTTTAAGACACTCCAGTTGATCCAGAATGCTACGGCACATGTACTGACAAGAACTAGGAAAAGAGATCATATTTCTCCAATATTAGTTTCTTTGCACTGGCTCCCTGTAAAATCCAGAATAAAATTTAAAATCCTTCTACTCACCTACAAAGCTCTTAATGGTCAGGCACCATTGTATCTTAAAGAGCTCAAGAGCCTATTACCTCACTAGAATACTGTGCTCCCAGAATGCAGGGTTACTTGTGGTTCCTAGAGTTTCCAAAAGTAGAATGGGAGCCAGAGCCTTCAGTTATCAAGTTCCTCTCCTGTGGAATCAGGTCACAGTTTGGGCTCGGGAGGCAGACACCATCTCCACATTTAAGAGTAGGCTTAAGACTTTCCTCTTTGATAAAGCTTATAGCTAGGGCTGGCTCGGGTGAGTCCTGAACCATCCCTTAGTTATGCTGCTATAGGCCTAGACTGCCGGGAAACTTCCCATGATAATCAGAGCTAGATTGGGTGACATCATTGCTAGAGTGAGGGGGCAGCTGTAAAACCTTAAAAATTTCTGTTCTACCTCTCAGGCCCACAACTTTTCAGTTTTATATGTGTTTTACATTAGTGAACCTGGACATCAAAATGAACTAACAGTAGGAGGAGAAAAGAAAGGACTTTTGAAAGAAGGTTTGCTGTGGTGAAGCTGGTAGTCTGAGTCTGAGGGACAGCTGCAGGGAGAGGACCAGAGAGAAAATGTGACCAAAACTGAACAGAAAAGAGATGTAGAGAAGTCTCAGGTAAGAGTGAGAGAAGGAACGAGAGGCAGCAATAGAGACCTAACACGCACGTGTGAGAGAGCGCTATGTAACGTTATCTCCACTGGAAAGACAAGCTGTGTCTCAAATCCATACTACATACTAACTCTGTACAGTACGTAGTACATTATAATTGTCATAGTATACCATTTTACTAGTGACTATACAAAAATATCCACATACTTTCAATTTATACTAACAGGAAATGATACAATACGTGTGACATTGGATGTCAAACTGCAACTTTGGAAAGCTACTGCCAATTAAACTTCACAAACATTTAATACTTATTTTTTGTTTTCCAAGATTTTTTTGGACCAAAACCCACTATTTATTTATTTTTTTTCAAGCGTGAGCAGGTCCTCCATTTCCTTTGTGCACTGCATTGTAGGAGAGTAGTGTACATACTCAAAATGTGCTACGAATCAGTATGTAGTATGGAATTGGGACACGGCAACAGTTTTAATAATATCTTGTAGATATAGTGGATGCAATGCTATTCTATAGTCTTACAGGCTGCATATGTTCAAGATTTGAGAGCACCTACTTTATCTATTTCTCTCCCAACTCTGAGCTGAACCATGTGAACCCCTTCCTGTTTAGGTAGATGTTGTCTAGCAACGCAAATGGCAGGAATTCTGAGGCTCAGGAACTATATTTTATGATGTTTTAAACAGAAAAGCGAGATCAAAATTAGTTATATATGAACAAATGATATTTATAATTTGATGACATGGTTCCTACTACTGCTATGGCAACGGCTGTGCATGTAGATGCAGCGGCAGATAGCTTCTTCAAACTTCGCTACATTTTTGTTCTAATCTATTTTTTCCAGCTTTAATTCTGAAACATTGAATGATTTGATTTGGTTTAAAGAGCTAAGCCAAAATTGTTCAACTCAACTGGAACAACTTTGCCCAGCCAGATCAACCTTACCAGGCACAACAGCAGGTAATGTGATCGCCCCAGGAGGAGAGAAAGAGAGCCGGGACAGGAGCCATGCTTGCCCAGCTTGGACTTAAGCCTGCTCCTGGCTAATGTCTGGTCTGGACGAAATGGGACTCAGTCTGGCCAAGCAAGAGGAAATCAGATACTGTTGTCCCCACATCTTTACAGAGACTTGCTCCATCAATGTCCCAGATCATGCACTCGACAAGCAGACCATGTTCCAAGCTGGCAGAGCGCAAGACTCCAGCAAGATGAAAGGAGGAGGACTCTGTGTTTACATCAATGATGCTTGGTGCTCAAACGCTAACAAAGTGGACAGACACTGTTTCCCAAATGTCAAGCCTGTGAGGAGAGAGAAGCTACTTGTACATGAACTTCTAAAAGAGGGTATCATGAGGGGATCTTCATGGCTTCACGTAGACATGACGGTGTTAGGAGAGACAAATAAATCTGATTGACAAGAGCTGTGACACTGTTTACAAAAAAGGTTTGTCAACTTTTTTTTTCTCCCAGGTTAATCGACCCATCACACAGATCATAACATCCTCAGGGGCCATTGGTTTGCAGTCCAACAGTGCTTGTTTGGTGGGTCATTTTCATTTGGCCCATATGTCCACCAGCCACAGTCACTCAGCAGTTCCTTAGGATTTTGATTACCTCTCAGAGAAAAGTAAGATGTTAAGATGAAAAACCATATTATCATCACTATCTCTATCTGCTGTTTATTTCCATCAGATGCAAATTAAAAAAATGCACTGCAGAATTATTTCCTGGGTGTAATACGTATATGTATGTATGTATGTATGTATGTATGTATGTAAATAACTGTATATATTGTTTTATTTTATATGTTACCCTATTCTAATATAAATTAAATGATCTGTTATGTTCTATGTGTGTAGCATAAAAGGACTACAGACTCATTTCGTTGTAAAGCCTTGTGTTGTAAAATGATAAATAAATTATCTTGTACTTGTATATGACATTTTCTTAGCAAGATTCCTGACTGCACAATGACCATGATAAATTCCACAATATGACAGGACAAAACTTTGAGTAACCAAACCAGCTCTTACCTTTGGTGGCTTGAATGGGTAGTCAGTGGGGAAGTGGATTGTGAGAAAGAAAACTCCTCCTTGGTAAGGACTGTCACCCTGACATAAAGACATGTGCAACATTGCTGTCAGTAAAACATTTCACACCGAAAAGTATTAAGCTAAAACCAAATGACATAGCACATTACAGTTACCTTGAGTGAAAACAGGGGCCTGTGTCACAATAGAATAATGTGAACAAGAAATACTAGAAACAATACATATCCTATAAGTAATAGGTGTCACAGGTTGTCATTTGTGTTTTCATTGGTTGCCAAGCTTCAAGAGAGCAGATCTTATCTAATATGAGTGCCGACGAGTTCTGATGAGTGCTGCTCCTGCGGAAAGCCAGTTGAACTGACCAGGATTCAGGTAAAGCCTGCATCCACAGAGCGCCACAGGAAGTCATTCCTGCCTGTGGCCATCAAACTCTTTAACTCCTCCCTCTAAGTGTTAGTCTGTATGACCCTAAGTCATTAAACTGGACATTGATCATTACATCTCTGCAATACTTGACAAAATTGTGCAATATTCTGTGTTAATACTCCTGTGCAATATACTCTAAAATTCCCTATTTATTGATATTTATATTTATTCATACCTCTATTACTGCTGTGCAATATCCTCCGTCTCATTGTAATCTTAATAAGTTACACTTAACTTGGCAGTTCGTGCAGTATTACCTTATACCGTATTATTATCAACCGGTAAACCCACTTTGTACTTCACACTTATTTTATTTTATACTTATAAGTATAAAAGGGTGGTACTGGTACTTAATGTATTTTCTGACCTGTATTATAGTGTATTATATTTTTTTTTGCTTAGTACTTCTATTCCTGTGTGCACTGACGTGATAGTGAGCTGCTGTAGCAAAAGAGTTTCCCCTCGGGGATCAATAAAGTATTTCTGATTCTTTCTTGTTGTTACCAATCAAAGTATTCAGTGTATGTTGTGGCCTGTTAGTAGCTAGTAGTTAGAAAATGCTGAAGAAAGGAAACTTTGATTATTATGATCAGTTCTGTCTTACCAAAATCATGTTGTGAATCATATTGAAAATAAAAGAATTTCAGCTTAATTAATGGAAAACTACAGTTTTTAACTTAGGTTTTATTTTTGTTGCTCAGGCCATTTATTCTATTTGTTATGATAATGTTGTACTCACCGAGTTAATTGCTGAAATCTCAGAATGTAGCAGCATCACTATAAAAATTGGTCCAAGGGGGCAACCGACATGAGTTGATCATAGAGGTTATGCTCACTTTTAGTTTGACTCCTAAATAAAGTGATTTAGATAATCTGGATAAACTGTTGGTTTGTTTCCAAAATGTTTGATCATGTCTGACTGCTCGTACTTGCCTCATCAGACATTCGTTCAGACGTTCGTTCTCAAGATCTCAGTAATTACTGTGGTGACTAAAATGTATTGATGGAACCAGTGACCCAAGTTCTTTTATTAACCATAGATTTCTTTTAATATTCACCTCTAAATGTAATTCATTATTAGTAACTATATGGTTAACTACTGTAAAAAAAAAACTACTGTAATAAAAGTCCTGTTTTAAGAATCAGCTACATCATCTGCTACAAATCTGCCATTTATCTTTATATTATAATGGACAGCAAAGTGATTCTGTTGGTCTGTTAACATGTTGCTGTATGTAAATGCATTAATTTAGACCATGTATGTGTATCTGGTCACAAATATTCCAGATTACATTTCACCTTTTTTAAGTCTCCTTTATCTTTATAGTTTATACTCACCTAATGATGAATATGCAAACATATGCAAGTATACTTTTAAGCTCAAAATCAATTCAATAGCTTGATCCCGTGTCACACTTTGTGTTACACAATGTAACTGCATAGAGCCAAAGTAATATGAGGGGATGCAAAACTATTGAAAGGAAATGCAAAAGTAGAACAAACAAATCCACTGTGGTCTTAAAGGCATATGTAATGGTAAACAATGTAAGTGCACATAGATACTAAGAGACCATTTCTAATGTAGCACAAGCATAGGAGTCTGTGTGAGAGGACTGAAAGCCTTAAGTGATGGCGTGATACTCACTGGACCCATTATGGTTGCCTGCCAATGAAACACTAGAAGCAATTATGGGAGAAAGAGAAAGACACAGGAGAATGTAAGCTGTACGTCAAAGACACAATGTTCATCACTCATCATCAGTTACAACCATAGACTGTATATAACGATAAAAGACATGACAGCTCCCCAAAAGTAAAGCCAAAACATCTCGATTGCCACCTGGTGGCTGGCTGCAGTATAGGTCATAAACCCCGCCCCCTCTATGTTAGCGGATTGGGACATGGTCCAAACTAAAAAAATCAAAGTACATGTCAAATAAATTTCTGTTATTTTAGGTAGTTCTGATCACGCTGATTATGTTCAAGTTTGGTTCTAATTAGTTATTTAATGCTATAAAAAGGGGGTTTCACATCATGATTGACAGCTGAGCCCTGCTCACGCCTGAGTTGGCCGGGTGTATGGGCAGGACCTCGATACCGCTCCAGCTCCAACTCTGATCACTACTGCGCAGACCCTGGCGCCAAATGACGTCACCAGCGCAAGATAGCAGCACCTGTATCCGGGATGTTTTGGCTTAATTTTTGTACATCTTTAACACACTGTGTCCAGAGAAGCTCATAGTTCTGCCCAGCATTCTCTATGTTACAGGTAAAGCTAACCATCCATCCATCCATCCATCTTCTTCCGCTTATCCGGGGCCGGGTCGCGGGGGCAGCAGTCTAAGCAGAGACTCCCAGACTTCCTTCGCCCCAGACACTTCCTCCAGCTCCTCCGGGGGGATCCCGAGGCGTTCCCAGGCCAGCCGAGAGACATAGTCCCTCCAGCGTGTCCTGGGTCTTCCCGGGGCCGCCTCCGGTGGGACATGCCCAGAACACCTCCCGAGGAGGCGTCCAGGAGGCATCCGGATCAGATGCCCTAGCCACCTCAGCTGGCTCCTCTCGACGTGGAGGAGCAGCGGCTCTACTCGAGCTCCCCGTGTGACTGAGCTCCTCACCCTATCTCTAAGGGAGCGCCCAGCCACTCGGGCGGAGGAAGCCCATTTCGGCCGCTTGTATCCGCGATCTTGTCCTTTCGGTCACTACCCAAAGCTCATGACCATAGGTGAGGGCAGGAGCGTAGATTGACCGATAAATCGAGAGCTTTGTCTTTCGACTCAGCTCCTTCTTTACCACAACGGTCCGATACAGCGCCCGCATCACTGCAGGCGCTGCACCGATCCGCCTGTCAATCTCACGCTCCATCCGTCCCTCACTCGTGAACAAGACCCGAAATACTTAAACTCCTCCACTTGGGGCAAGGACTCCCCACCCACGCCAAGAGAGCAAACCACCTTTTTCCGGTCAAGAACCATGGCCTCAGATTTGGAAGAGCTGATTCTCATCCCAGCTGCTTCACACTCGGCTGCAAACCGTCCCAGTGCATGCTGCAGGTCCTGGTTTGAAGAAGCCATCAGAACGACATCATCTGCAAACAGCAGAGATGAGATCCTGTGGTTCCCAAACCGGACACCCTCCGGCCCCTGACTGCGCCTAGAAATTCTGTCCATATAAATTATGAACAGAACCGGTGACAAAGGGCAGCCCTGGCGGAGTCCAACATGCACCGGGAACAGGTCTGACTTACTGCCGGCAATGCGAACACAGCTCCTGCTCCGGTTATACAGGGACCGGACAGCCCTTAGCAAAGGGCCCCGGACCCCATACTCCCAGAGCACTCCCCCAAAGCGCCCGGGGCACACGGTCGAATGCCTTCTCAAGATCCACAAAGCACATGTGGACTGGTTGGGCAAACTCCCATGAACCCTCGAGCACCCGATGGAGAGTATAGAGCTGGTCCAGTGTTCCACGACCGGGGCGAAAACCACTCTGCTCCTCCTGAATCCGAGGTTCGACTATCGGACAATTCTCCTCTCCAGTACCCTGGAATAGACCTTACCGGGAGGCTGAGAAGTGTGATCCCTCTGTGATTGGAACACACCCTCCGGTCCCCTTCTTATACAGAGGGACCACCACCCCGGTCTGCCAGTCCAGAGGCACTGTCCCAGACCGCCACGCGATGTTGCAGAGACGTGTCAGCCAAGACAGTCCCACAACATCCAGAGACTTAAGATACTCAGGACGGATCTCATCCACCCCAAGCCTTGCCACCAAGGAGCTTGCCAACAACCTCAGTGACTTCGGCCAGGGTGATGGATGAGTCCGCCTCGGGTCCCCAGCCTCCGCTTCCTCTTCGGAAGACGTGACAGCGGGATTGAGGAGATCCTCAAAGTATTCCTTCCACCGTCCGACAACATCCCCAGTCGAGGTCAACAGCTCTCCACCCGCACCGTACAAGGTGTTGGTGAAGCACTGCTTCCCCCCTGAGCCGTCGGACGGTTTGCCAGAATTTCTTTGAGGCCGACCGATAGTCCTCCTCCATGGCCTCTCGAACCTCTCCCAGAGTTTTTGCCTCTGTGACCGCACGGGCTGCAGCACGCTTAGCCTGCCGGTACCTGTCAGCTGCCTCGGGAGTCCCACGAGCCAACAAGGCCCGATAGGACTCCTCTCTTCAGCCTGACGGCATCCCTTACTTCCGGCGCCCACCACCGTGTTCGGGGATTGCCGCCGCGACAGGCACCAGAAACCTTGCGACCACAGCTACGAGCCGCCGCATCGACAATGGAGGTGGAAAACATGGTCCACTCGGACTCAATGTCCCCAACCTCCCGGGATCTGGGAGAAGCTCTCCCGAGGTGTGAGTTGTAGACCCTGCTGACAGAGGGCTCCGCCAGACGCTCCCAGCAGACCCTCACGATACGCTTGGGCCTGCCAAGTCTGTCTGGCTTCCTCCCCGCCAGCGGATCCAACTCACCACCAGGTGGTGATCGGTTGACAGCTCCGCCCCTCTCTTCACCCGAGTGTCCAAGACACGCGGCGGGAGAGGTCAGATGATACGACAACAAAGTCGATCATCGACCTCCGCCTAGGGTGTCCTGGTGCCACGCGTGCACTGATGGACACCCTTGTGCTTGAACATGGTGTTAGTTATGGACAAACTGTAACTAGCACAGAAGTCCAACAACTGAACACCGCTCGGGTTCAGATCAGGGGCCGTTCCTTCCGATTACCCCTCTCCAGGTGTCACTGTCGTTGCCCACGTGGGCGTTGAAGTCCCCAGTAGAACAACGGAGTCCCGGGTGGTGCACTGTCTAGTACCCCTCCTAGGGACTCCAAGAAGGCCTGGTACTCTGCACTGCTGTTCGGCCCGTAGGCCGCCACAACAGTGAGAGACCTGTCCCCACCCGGAGGCGGAGGGGCGCGACCCTCTCGTTCACTGGGGTAAACTCCAACACGTGGCGGCTGAGCTGTGGGGCTATGAGCAGGCCCACACCAGCCCGCCGCCTCTCCCCGCCCGGCAACGCCAGAGAAATGGAGCGTCCAGCCCCTCTCGAGGAGACGGGTTCCAGAGCCCAGGCTGTGCGTGGAGGCGAGGCCGACTATATCTAGCCGGTATTGCTCAACCTCCCGCACAAGCTCAGGCTCCTTCCCCCCAGCCGGTGACATTCCATGTCCCTAGAGCCAGTTTCTGTGTCCGGAGATCTGGTCGCGAAGCCCCTGCCTTCGACTGCCGCCCAGATCTCTCTGCACCGGCCCCTTACGGATCCTCCTGCGGGTGGTGGGTCCACGGGAGGACGGCCCCACGTCGCTCCTTCGGGCTGTGCCCGGCCGGGCCCGATGGGGAAAGGCCCGGCCACCAGGCGCTCGCCGTCGGGCACCCACCCCAGGCCTGGCTCCAGGGTGGGGCCCGGTAGCGCCAATCCGGGCGACGTAACTGGCCTTGATTTTAAATAATCCATAAGGGTCTTCTGAACCGCTCTTGGTCTGACCCGTCACCCTGGACCTGTTTGCCATGGGTGACCCTACCAGGGGCATACAGCCCCAGGCAACATAGCTCCCAGGGTCATTCGGGTACTCAAACCCCTCCACCACGTTAAGGTGGCGGTTCAAGGAGGGGTAAAGCTAACCTTACTACTGTAACCAGCTGATCACAGGGCTACTAACAGCTACTCCCGTCTCAAGTCACTGTCTGTGCCTGGATTATTTAAAAGGTAACCCGTCCAACTGACTGCAGAACAGGTGGAATAGGAGATATATTCGGCTCTGTGGTGTATTTCCCGTTCTAGTCCCACTATCACTTCCAAAATAAGTTGCGATGTAAGAATGGTGCATAATTGACCCTTTGGTAAACCCCTCGCCCAAATTTTGATTGTCCAATCATAGCTGTGCAACTTCAACTAGGCACTTCATGACTGTCAAGTGTTCTCGCTGTGCTGAAGCAGGTTGAAGAGGTGGATATCATGTATCACTTTGCTGATTCGAATCACTTTGTTCAGTTCAAATATTCGTAGTCACTGACTATGTAGTTCATTCACTTTTTTCCTGAGCTAAGTGGTTGCATCACTGTTCAAATGCACTTCAGTACATACGCATCACCACTCATAGGTACTATGAGGTAAGGTAAGTGCAACAATAAGTGATGACTGTCTTCAGTTCAGTAGTACATTTGGTCTGTTTGAGTTCCAAGCCGTTTTGCTCAGTTCAGTACAAAACTAGTCAATACAAGCACTGTACATGAGGTTAATAGCGCAGCAGCCTATTATGTGTGATCAAAATGTGTTTGTTTCTGCTTTCATGGTCTTTTAATATGCTTTTAATGATGTAAAAGTAATGTACTGTAAATCATAGCTGAGCTGACAACAGCGCTCTCAGAGACCAGAGAGCTGCTCCACTACTAAAAGTTACTGATTCGGTCAGTTACAATGGTGATTCAGTATAGTCAGTTCAGTTTACAGATTTGTTGATAACGATTCATTCATACATGTACTGAACACCTCTCGCAGTGTGCATGGGGCACTAGCATGGTGTCATTTTATGCCTTTCCAAAACCAAAAACAGTCCAAATATGAAATTAAAAAACTCTAAACTCTGTACATGTCACACTAAACATCATTAAACAGAAATTAAGGGGGCAAAGCTTATCGAAGTGTCATCATGATACATGGATGAACACAGTAGCACCTGCAAGCAGATAACTTCATTGTGTATCTCCAGTCCCACTAAAACTAGTGGTGTTACATAACTGGCAAATATTTAAACTTTGTAGCATTTATGGGCAGAATTTCCCAACAATAGGTGTAAAAAATAAAATAATGGGTATCTGTGACATTTCACATTTGAAGTGCACTCAAAGTAGTTGCTGACAAAGCTTTGTGGTGGCTCAATTAGGATTGGAATCTTCTAGCCCCTCTTCCTTCCCTAGCTATGACTATCCCTCTTATCAAAAAAGATAAAAACAATCATCTTGAAAAACGTTCATGCTATTGTCTATTTCTAGGACAAAGTGTATTTCTATAATTGCCTTATTTGTTGGTTTTATATAATTCAGTAGAAACATTTTGTTTCGAGAAAGACACGTTTGTGTACTATTACCACCTATTAACTATAAAATGTCCCACAGGAAGCTGCCACTTTCGTATACACTCACATGAGAAATTGTGACATAAAATGTGTGTGTACTCACAGTCATCACCCACTGGTCCAGCAGAGCACTGTGCTGGAGGGTCTCTCTGCAGGTCCTGGAGCTCCTGCTCAATGCAGCAGAAATACTGTTGTTAGTTATTCAGCTAAACAGGTACTTATCAAGTGTAATACTCCTTTTTACTTGAGTAACAACTTGAGATCAGTGACCTCTCTCTATGAGCTTAGCCACAGTGACTAATGCTGATAATATCTATACAGTTTGGTTTCTCTATTTCACACAAACTTTACCTCATGTGTACCACATGTTTTTCCAGGAAAGATTTCTGGACAAACACGTGGTACAGACTGACAAAAATTTGCCAAAAAAACAAAATCTTAACTCAAGGTGAACTAACTAGCTTTGTCTGGTGCTTTCCAGTGAATGGAATAGTAAGTGGACCCTGAGTTAAGATTTTTTTTTGTCAAAATACTGGTTCCAAGGTCAGCGTTCACGTAAAAAAAAAATTGCTTCTTTTTCTCCACTACCTTCTCTCTTCTTCCAACTGATGTTAGTGCCACCATAACAACATAATTTTCTTAATTTTGTAGCTATTTTTTCAAAATTCTTGGACAGCATTTGTGGTATTCCATATATGGCGCTAATGAAATAGAAGATTACATTTTTCCTTATTAAACATTTTTTTTCCTGTTTTGGTAAAGAATGTCTAATATATGGAGCTTATTTCATCATCCATTAACAAAAAAAAGATGGTAAAACACTTGCATTGCTTGAATAAAGTAATTGTTACAAAATATTTTTATTCATTCAATTATGAAAAATGAAACATATTAATGTATATGAGGATAACTTTTAACCTAAGATAGTTTTTAAATTCATCAAATTTAACGTAGAAAAGGTTTCAGTCGTAGTCATCTGGACACTGTTTTCAGAATAAAGACGTTTCGGCATGAATACTTTAGCACTTGTAGTTGTTGAGATTTCAGCTTTCAAACATTACTCCCATATACATTATACATTTTAATACTTTATATAAAATCACTGAAACATGTTAGAATAAAGAAATGTCATAGCATAGTACATGTCCCTTAAAGAGCTGAACATTTTGATATTTGAATGGTTTCTGTAGCTGAAAGTATGTAGCAGTAATTGTTGACCGGAAAATGCACGGAAGACGGAATAATAACTAGAAAAGCAATATCTAAAGAACTTGCAGTGTGAATGCTGGATGTTGAAACGCTGACACTAAACTAGACTGCTGGATTTAAAAGTTGAATGCTACCAATAATGTATGAAAGATGTGGAATATTTTAAGGATTGTTGAAAAGCTAATGCTACGCTGAACTGCTGGCTTTAAAAGTTGAATAATGCCCATAATGTGTGAAAAATGTGGAGTGCATTTTAAGTTTTGAATGTAGTTTGTAGTTGAACGTATTAATAAGACGGTGTAGTCCCGTGAAAAAAGTGGACGGGAACTGCAATTGAGAATGACTTCCGGATGGGAGCTGAAACGTCTTGAATCTGAAAACAGTGTCCAGATGGCTACGACTGAAACCTTTTCTACGATAGAACACTCCTGGACGAATGAGGGACTACACCTTCTCATCAAATTTAAGTGGACCACTAGATTTTGGTAGTATTGTACACTAAGTCACACTAAACATTTTATCAATATGTATTTCTAATGTATTTCTGTTCCACTTATCAACATAAAGTGTAACTTCATTAAGCTTTCCTTAACAAATTTCTGCATTTAAGAAAATAAAAAACACACAGAGAGAGGAGAGAGTTAACTGTGATAGAAGAAACTAACCATAACAGTAAGATGAAAGAAGACGTCTTTATAATTAACATATCAGGTAGATTTGTACAATGAAAATAAATGATTTTTTTTTTTTACCTATCACAAACACAATCCTTTATTTTTGCCCAGTACAACTATACAACAAATTTCATGTGGTGCATGTGTCAAGAATGAAACAACATACATAAATCCTATGTATACATTACGATAAAAATAGAATCACCAAGGTCTGGATATTTACACAAGCTATTGACAAGAATAGACATTCAGCATTTAAGTTGCACCATGAACATATACAGAAACAAGCAAAAATAAAAAAATATATATATTTTTTTATATAACATTGCTATCGATGTGAAGATTATATACAGGTGTCAGGTAACAGTAATACTAATACAACACTGGCAAGAAAAAATAGTATAAGTATTCCTACAAATGACGACAGAAGGCAAAAGAATCCATGATAACAGGCGAAGAGAATTTGGAAATGAAAATGTAATTCCACAACAACATTATAATTTTGCACATATGTGTTATTTAAGTAAAAATGAAAATGCAATAATCCAATTTGCATTTTCATTTCCACATGCTCTTAATGGAATTCTATGACCATATTAAAATGAAAATGGAAAAGCTGTTTGAATTTTTTTTTTAAAGTTGTAACCCGCTGTATACTGGACAATATTCAAATGTTAAATATGAAAATGAAATATAAACAATGTAACCTGATTTTCCATTTATGCAAGCAATATTTAAGCAAAAATTTAAATGAAATTTTCTAACAATTTGAAAATGAAAACTGCATTTGACATTTCATTTTCAAAGACTTAACCTGCTGTATAGTGGAAAATATTAAAATGTTAATTCAAATTAGAAAATTAAAATGCAATATAAACAATGCTGCCTAATCTTCCATTTGTGCATGCATTATTTAAGTCATAATTAAAATTTAAATGCAATTTGTAAATATAAATGCATTAGACTGGGGGCACTTTGAAAATGCAATGTCAAATGCCATTTTCATTTTCTTTTTTAAATTGTATTTTAATTATGACTTAAATAATGCTTGCACAAATGGAAAATTAGGCAGCATTGTTTATATTGCATTTGCATAATTTTTCAATTTGAATTAACATTTGAACATTGTCCACTATACAGCAAGAAGTCTTTGAAAATGAAATGTCAAATGCAGTTTTCATTTTCAAATTGTTAGAAACTTGCATTTTCATTTTGACTTAAATATTGCTTGCATAAATGGAAAATCAGGTTACATTGTTTATATTGCATTTTCAAATTTGAATTAACATTTGAATATTGTCCCGTGTTCAAATGTCAAACAGCTTTTCCATTTTCATATGGTCATAGAACGCCCATATAAGTATGTTGGAATGAAAATGAAAATTTGATTATTGCATTTCCTGCATCCCTGAGCAGGAAATCATCCAGTTTTTGCATGAATAATTTCATTGCGATATTGCTGAAAGCATGAAAAAATATGGCAGGGTATTGTAAGATTGTAAAGGGAAGTAAAATGTTAACTTAAAGGTTCATGATAATTTGTCAGAAGCATCAGGGTAAAGGGGGCACAATGATTTAGATGCAGTGGGTAAAAGATTGACTAGCTAGATAGGGATATTGGCCTGTATCAGTTTTCACAGTGCCACTAAACCAATTAGCAGACATCCCTTCTTGATGTTTCACTAGCAAATAACTTGTCCCAAGAGGCCCACACTTTCCCTCAACCCTACTCTGTTGTCCTCCTCTCCTCAGGTCAGGCCTCTCTCTCTCTCTCTCTCTCTCTCTCTCTCTCTCTCTCTCTCTCTCTCTCTCTCTCTCTCTCTCTCTCTCTCTCTACCCAACAGGCAGTGGCAGATGGCTGCCCACCCTGAGTCTGGTTCTGCTCGAGGTTTCTGCCTCTTAAAAAGGAAGCTTTTCCTTGCCACTGTCACCAAAGTGCTTGCTCTTGGTGGGAATTGTTGGGTCTGTAAATAATATTATAGAGTACGGTCTAGACCTGCTCTATAGGAAAAGTGCAATGAGATAACTTCTGTTATGAATTGGCGCTATATAAATACATATGTAAATAAAACTGAGGTCACTTCTTTGTTGGATAGGAGTGGCACGAGGGAGACGTAGAGCTTTCAAGATCTTCCCTGAGAGCTATACCCATGTTAAAGCTTTCATGGAGGAGACAGCTAAATCACCTATCACAATATTAGAAACCCTACTTTCCAATGAATACGGAATGGCCTTCATGAGGACTTGTGGTTGTTAAGAACTATATGACGCTTTCAACATACCCCAGATCTCTTTTCATTATCTGGCTTCACTAATTCTAACAACCGCAATCAGGATAAGCAGTCACGCGACGCTGGTTATCAACCGGAGTTGACTTACCAAGTCAACTCCGGTTTTCCCAATCTAGTGACAAGCACATACACATAAAACGGGCGGTATTAGCAGCATATGACCAATCGCAGACATGGACAAGTCTAAAGGCAGCAGAGCGGCATATTTTACGAATGAAGAGCAAAACTATAATATTAGAGAAATGCGAAGAAGTTAAACACACTACAAGACTACACCACAGACTACAAGCAAACAGTTGCAGCTGCCAAATGTGGGAAGGGTAGAAGGCATAAAAATAAATAATAATAATTGGTGAGTGTATGAATGCTTAAATTAATTAATGGGTTTATAATATCACTGCCCTATCATTAGGGCAGAGATCTGACTATAGGCTTATTACATTTATAATAATAAAACTTATTTGTATAGCACTTATCAAAACCAGTGTTACAAAGTGCTTTTCTCTAAAAAACGCAACAATAAAATACACAGTAATGTATGAATAAACAGGCAGGCATAGGGAATAAAAGGAATAAAACTTCAACATAATGGATGATTAAAAACCATAAATAAAACACCAAGGATAAAATGTAAGACAAGGGTGAATTAAAACTTAAAATAAAGCAGTGCAAGACTTAAGTGCAGCTTCAAGAATAAAGTATAATGTACAGAATCTGAGGCTTACTTTCATATCTTATAAGTACAAGTACAAGGAATCGGAAGACTAAAGTACAGGGGTTTGTCGGTCTTTGAACACTCTTGCCCTCCTAAGAGATCCCCTCACGATCCGCGCACCAAGCTTGTATTTCTTTTGTTTTTAATATTACGCGCACCGAGCTCCACGGGATCTTCTATCAATGGTGATGCCATTTTCCAAGAGAATTGATTGGTCGTTAGCCTATATAGGTGGTGCTTTTGTAAGCGTTGATCTGTTATCTCCAACATAACCTGCTCCGGAGTAGGTTAGGTGTTCAGCATACTGTAAGTTACCATGGCGATCTGCCCCGGAAAGAAGTGAACCACCGTCGTAGGACTGAAAACGTAGGGTTAAAGCTGAATTTACCTCGCTAACCCCAAATCCTGCTTCGTAGTGCAGGCCCCTGGTGTCTATCCACGTCTAATATTATCTTAACGTTAAGGCAGTTACCCCTGACAGCACTTACTGAATAGCGTGGGTATGACAGCAAAAACAAAAACAAAAACGGAGAAACAGCTATAAATGTATGGCATTGTGTTATGAAGTAGTTAACTTTCCTGGTCACTGCAGTACTTGTCCACCGCCAAGAGGACAACAGTACAACAAGTACAACAGGGCTGTTGTCCGGTTAACGTTACTTAGACAAGTTAAAGAACACAAGGAGCAAAAGCTTCGAAAACAGTGACAGATTGACAAAGATGCAGCCAGAGTAGTTACTAAGCTAACTTGGCTATTTGTTAGCGAGCTAACTGGCACGAAACTTTGAAGTTGTCATTGGCTGCTGTATCTGTTCTAGGAGGTGTCAACAAATATATTTAAAAAACGTTACACAGTTCACCAGAAGCTATTTTAATGTAGGGATAGCATTGAAATCGTTGTTAAACCTTTTTGTTGAAATTAATTCTAACGTTAGCCTCTGCTGGACTAGTTAGCTACCAATAGCTGGCAACCATAGCTAGTCAAATTTACCTTCTGTATTCTTTTCAGTGCCATGTTGACTGATGCAGTTCGCTCCTCAACTCACTTCGCTCTTTATTTGAATTTCAATATTATTGCTGGCGAAGTCAATTGCTGTTTATTCCCTGAGTACTTCGACAGCCGGGGTTGTGTTTATGTTTTTATAAAACCTCTTTTGTTTCCGCTTTCTTCTGTTTACGGTCGCTCGTCTGAAGTGAATCATGGGAAAAGTAGTTCTGAATACTGCAATGGAGAAATACATCCATGGGAATGACAATAGAAGTATTGCATTGACATAAGTTCTTACATAGCTCTGTTTCTGACTCGTTTGAAGCCCATTGGAGTTTTTTGTGTATGTTGGTTGCAAATTGTCAGCATTTTTTTTTATTATTTATTTTTTACACACGTAATAATTGATATGTCAACCACAAGTACTCATTGTGTTGATTTTGAGTACATCATGTTGAGAAATTATCCAGTAGCCTATATTTTCTCTCATCTGTTCTAATTTACATGCATGTCCACATGTTTATTACTTAATGCGCACTTCATACAGGCCTGTCTCAGAACAAGTTCTTCAGCTGCTATTTTGCATCATTGTTTGTGACAATAAGATTTAGGGAAGTTGGTGTATATTCTTTCCTCCTCCTGTAGCCACCTTGAATGCAGCATTAAAGGGCCATATAACATACAGTATACTTTACATCACAGCAAACCGCTTTGCAAACCATGCAATTTTTTATATATTTTTCAAGGCATCCATTGGTTTACATTTATTTCTTTATAATATGCTAATATTAGAAGACTCTTGATAATTGCTTGAGCTTTGTAAATTCATCACAGTTAACATCAAGTCTGCATTAAGTTTTGTCAAAGTTACATTATCACTGCCGTAGTTTAGTTGCAGATTAATTTGAAAAGTCGATCTGCACTGATTTGTCTGCGCAAAGATAATGCAACTTTGACAAAAAAATTCATGTAGAGTCAGTGTTCACTATAATGGATTAGACAACTCAAGCAAGTTTCAAGAGTCTGACTTCTGATTTTCATGCCATATAGAAATTAATGAAAATCAATGGCTGGAAAAATACAATCTCAAACTACACAGCATGTTTGTTTTTAAAAAGTATACATGATTTGTAATTAAGAAGCTAAAACTTGAAACACCTGGTTCAGCACCCATCATACTTTAAAGTCATTGGAGTTGAGCACACCAGTTACTTTGTTTGAGTGTCTTTTAAGTGCACTGTTGCTTTTCTTTACAAAGATTAGTATTGCTTCCATGATCCCTGACACTAAAATAGAGAATCAGTCAAAGCTGACAAGTTTTTAAGTATTTATTATTCTTTTCAGGACACTTATGTCTACACTACAGGCAGTATGAAGTGATGATTCATCCACAGGCCTCTGACCTGAAACAAAACTTTTCAGATACTTGCAAAAAGGAAAAAATAATAATAATAATCTGGATCACAAACCAATCCAATCCATCCAGGTAGAGAACCACCCTGCACAGATCAGCAGTCTATCACATTCACATGATTTGACCTGAGGACATACAGAATAGGGAGAACATTAAAATACAGAAAATGCTAGGGCCCTTTCGTCAAATGTGGCTTAACTAATTCAGGCTAAGATGCTGTTATCGGGCAAAAATTATCCTGTTAATTCTCATCCAGCTAATTTGGTTCTTTGAAAGCAGTTTGAGGATTGATTTGTTAATCCTGGATGAATTTATCTAGAATTACAGCGCACTCTGGGGCAAAATGAGTAGAGAGTTGAAACCATGAACTGTGTTAATATGATTGGCTGAGGGCTGATCATGTGATTGCAGTTACATGAGGTGTGTTGGGAACCCTCCCAGCATACACTGGGGCAAGATTCATGGACATAAGTCTGATTTTATATGGCCCTGCATTTTTACTGAGGGTATTTTGTTCTACATTGTGCTTCACAATGTTTCCACTGTTAAACAATTGGATATTACCAGTGAATGTGGTTAGACTATGAGTGATGCTGGGTGCATGACTGATAGGGGTTCCCAATGAGAAAGAAAGACTATTTAATCCTCATGTATCCGTTATTATTACACCAACAGATCATAATGATTATACATAACTTGCATGTCCTGAAATTTCTGGAAATTAGTTGATATATGGCATTCACCCAAAAAGTTCATTCTTGATCTCAGAAATAGTCAGCCATAGCTATGAACGAAGTTCCATACTTCTAACTGAGCCATCTCCATCCACTGATGAAGATCATACAATGTGATTGAAAGCTCAAGGAAAAGCTAGTATGTGGTCCTTTGTCAAATTGCTAGAAAGTACTTTTCAGCATCCAGATGGTAGATATTCCATAAGAATGAAGGTTGCCATTTGGTTGGTTGATTGACTTAACATCCGTAAAAGGAAGTAACTGTTCATAAAACAGACAGACGATTATCATGCAGTCATTTGTGATCGCACTGATTTTGGTGTGTGGTTGACATTGCAACATTCAGTTTACTATTAGTAGGGCTGGGTACCATCCATCCATCCATCCATGTTACAGATACTAAATTAATGTTTTCTACAAAATTGTTTATTATTTACCAAAAGAAGCTAAAGTTGTTAAATGTTTGATACCCAGCCCTAATCATCACAAGCTGCATGCATGTAAAATGACCACACACAAAAACAGTTCAGGAGCACAAAATTCTACAGAAACCTTCTGGTCACAATGACTGATTCACATGAGGTTTAATGTGTTATTCCCACAGGACATAAATGCAGTACGACTTGACAAATGGCACACCCCACCCTTCCTGTGATTCCTTACATCAGGTAGAGAAAAGGTAGTATCTTACAGTAGTTGTCATATGATGTGTAGTGGTATGTGGACCCAAATGCAGAACAAAGAAAGAGATCCAGACGAAATACCCTAGGGGAGGTGAGACAACGAGACACAGGTACAAACAATCAAGGAAGGACCAACAATCAAAACTGGACGGAAAACAAAGGCAGGAAGTAAAAACACAAGACACACAAGGGAAGGAGAATACTACAAAATAAAACAGGAAATGAAAAACCTTAAACTACCACAGTAGTTTAATAAGTCTAATCAGAATTTATATTAATTTAAAGTGGAAAATCCAATGAATGATTATCCCAAATATAACAAAAAAGGATTAATATTACCTGCATAGACCTAGATAAGGGCAAATGTTGCCTTTAAAAAACAAATAACCTACTGCATATACTGTAGACTCTTGTCAGTGTGGGTGTAATGTATTGGTGTATCTGGTTCTGGTTGATAATCTATATCAACAAACTTCATCATTTGGTGAATGCAAGTCAAAAACATTTTTGCATATAAAGACATGTTTTAAAAGAAAGACCGCTACATCACCGCTACATTTTGCTGCTCTGATTGATTATAGGTCTGGACCTGCGTCCAGTCTGCAGGTCCATCCAGCGCAAAGCACCAGTCTCACGAAACTTGATCAAAGGCAGTGCTGATCAAATATAAATCAAGATTCTGTTACTGCATTGCCTATTTCAAATGTCTTAAATGTTTTCAGAAACACATTTTAGTGTACTGTTTAGTTGTAATTTGAGAAAGTTTGTGACCAGGCCACCATTTTTTTCCTGCTTGAAAACGGACCAAGCACCGCCCCAGCTTCCATTTGTCGTTCAGCGCTACATCACACGTTTCATTGCTCTGATTGGTTGTAGGTCTGCGCCCGCTGATGTCACGGATATGCCAGGCTCCAACTAATCATCCACACCTGCATCCTATCACACTCCTGCTCCCCATCAGCTCCTAATCACAGCCAGCATATAAAGCCCAGCACTCACCTCAGCCATTTGTCCGCCCTCGTTTGAAACTAGGATGCTCCATGTTACTCGGCATAACCCCTAGCTCCCTCTCCAGCAATCTCCTTCTCCAGTGATCTCCACACCAGAGAGTCTTCTCCCCCATCTCCATACCGGCACACCTGCCTGTCTGTCCGTAACAGAAGGTCGGACCAACACCGAAAGGATTACAGCCATGAGCTCCGCTGACCCCTTCCAGGACCGGGTCTCCGACAATATCTCTCTACCCATCCACCACCAGCCATTCCAATCATCACTTCTGGCACTTCCTCCGTCACTCCTTCACCACCGATGTATTCTAGCATAATTGCCCAACTAGCACCCTTCTCTGGCTCGGCAGAAGACTGCGAGGGATTCTTGATACTGTGTTCCCTGGTCATAGAGATGCATCCGCACCTGTATCCCAATGAGCGATCCAAGGTAGCCTTCTTAATCTCCTTACTCCATGGACCAGCACTTCGCTGGGCAGCATCCATATGGTCATGACAGGGAACCGTCACCCAATCTTTTCACAGTTTCGTAACACACCTCAGGAAAGAGTTCGGCACTCCAGTCGTTAATTCGTCAGCCATTCATCAGCCTGCACCCCGACCTGCCAGGCAAACCATACCGGCAAACCTGTCATATCTGGCTGTAACCAAAAAAACAATCATCTGTATCCATATTAGTGTCCCCTGCCTGTCTTTTCGTAACAGTTGACAATGCCCCTTAGAAATCACAAATGAACTGAGAGGTTCCAGACTGATACACATTTGCGAATCAGTCTGGCAATGCCAGGTTATGGCACCTATAGATAGATGCACAGATTCACTGTAAATGTAAGAATGTATGGATGAAGTGGGTGTCTAAAGATCACTCAATTTCAATTCGATTTTATTTATATAGCACCAATTCATAACAGAAATTATCTCATTGTACTTTTCCTATAGAGCAAGTCTAGACCATACTCTTTATTATAAAATTGTTTACAGAGACCCAACAATTCCCACCAAGAGCAAGCACTTGGCGAAACCTTGAGCAGAACCAGACTCAGGGTGGACTCAGGCGGCCATCTGCCACTGCCAGTTGGGTTGAGAGAGAAAGACAGCAGGAGGAAAGAGAGCATACAGTAGCATAATGCAAATTCTACATATAATTTTAAAATAATAATAGTAGTGGTAATATTAATAAAATAATAAAATAATAATAGGAATAATAATGATAATGATAATAATAATAATAATAATAATAATAATAAGACAAAAAATATATACTTTTAGTAGCGGGTGTTGAGCAGGAACATGGGGATAGTAAGAGGCCTGCAATCGTAGATCCAGACTCTGCACCTCTGGAAGCAGAAATACCTGCTGAAAGCAACAGAAGGAGAGAGGAGAGAGACGAAAAAGCACAAAACTACGGGACAGAGAAGATGTCAAGTTAGTAACATGCATTAATGGGAAAAGAGGAAAGTCTTAAGTCTAGTCCTAAATGAAGAGATGGTGTCTGCCTCCTGAACCCAAACTGGGATCTGATTCCACAGGAGAGGAACTTGATAGATGAAGGCTCTGGCTCCCATTCTAGTTTTGGAGACTCTAGGAACCACAAGTAACCCTGCATTCTGAGAGCACAGTATTCTAGTGAGGTAATAGGCTCTTGAGCTCTTTAAGATACGATGGTGCCTGACCATTAAAGGCTTTGTAGGTGAGGAGAAATATTTTAAATTCTATTCTGTATTTTACAGGGAGCCAGTGCAGAAAAGCTAATATCGGAGAAATATGATCTCTTTTCCTAGTTCTTGTCAGTACACAGCATTCTGGATCAATTGGAGAGTCTTAAAGAACTTATTTGGGCAGCCTGATAATAAGGAATTGCAATAATCCAGCCTAGAAGGAACAAATGCATGGATTAGTTTTTCTGCATAATTGCCAGGGCAATGCCATCTAGAGTAACTATATCTTTAGATAATGAGTTTCGGAGGTATTTGGGGCCAAGTACAATAACTTCAGTTTTGTCTGAGTTTAACATCAGAAAATTGCAGGTCATCCAGGTTTTTATGTCCTTAAGGCATGCTTGAAGTTTAGCTAACTGACTGGTTTCATCTGGCTTGATCGATAGATATAATTGGGTATCATCTGCATAACAATTAAAGTTTATGGAGTGTTTCCTAAACTCACCTCATCCAGAGGAAGCATATATAAGGTGAATAGAATCAGTCCAAGCACAGAACCTTGTGGAACTCCGTGACTAACTTTGGCGTGCATAGAGGATTCACCGTTAACATGTACAAACTGAGATCGATCTCATAGTAGGATTTAAACCAATTTAGTGTGGTTCCTTTACTGCCAATTGAATGTTCCAGTCTCTGTAATAGGATGTGATGGTCAATGGTGTCGAATGCAGCCCTAAGATCTAACACAGAGTAAAGAGACAAGTCCATTGTCTGATGCAATTAAAAGGTCATTTGTAATTTTCACCAGTGCTGTCTCTGTGCTGTGATGCACTCTAAATCCTGACTGAAAATCCTCAAATAAACTATCGTTATTTAGAAAGTCACACTACTGATTGGCGACTGCTTTCTCAAGGATCTTAGAGAGAAAGGGAAGGTTTGAAATAGGTCTATAGGTAGCTAAAACCCCTAGATCAAGAGTGGGCTTTTATGAAGAGGTTTAATTACAGCTACTTTTAAAGGACTGTGGTACATAGCCTGTTAATAAAGACAAATTCATCATTTCTAGTAAAGAAGTGCTAAGGGTAAAACTTCTTTAAGCAGCCTAGTTGGGATGGGGTCTAAGAGACAGGTCGATGGCTTACATGATGAAATCGTTGATGTTAATTGAAGAAGGTCAATGGGAGAAAAGCAGTCTAAATATATATCAGGTTTTACAGCTTTATTCTTTAAGGATAAATTGTTGCCAGTTGAGTGCAGGACGTGATTAATTTTGTCTCTAATAATTACAATTTTATCATTAAAGAAGCATGAAGTCGTTACTACTGAGGGCTATAGGAATACATGGCTCAATAGAGATGTGACTCTCTGTCAGCTGTGCTGAAAAGAAACTTGGGATTGTTTTTATTTTCCTCTATTAATGATGAGTAGCAGGCTGCTTAAAACCTAACACGGCAGTGGCGGATGGCCGGCCACCATTGAGTCTGGTTCTGTCCAAGGTTTCTGTCTGTTAAAAGGAAGTTTTTTCTTGCCACTGTCGCCAAATGCTTGCTCATGGTGGGATTTGTTGGGTCTCTGTAAATAATATTATAAAGAGTATGGTCTAGACCTGCTATAGGAAAAGCACAATGAGATAACTTCTGAAATCAATTGGCGCTATATAAATAAAATTGAATTGAATTGCTCTGGCATTAAGAAGGGCTTTCCTATATGTTTTAAGATTATCTTGACAGACTAAACAAGATTTTTCCAAATTGGTGGAACGCCATTTCCTTGCAATTTTTGCGATGTTTGCTTTAATTTGCGGGTTATACCATGGAACAAACTTTTTTTGTTTTTATTATCTTCTTTTTTAAAGGGCGATAGAGTTGAGTGTTGTTCGCAGGGAGCCTGCAGCACTATCAACAAGATGATCAATTTGGGAGGGGTTGAAGTTAGCATAGGAGTCCTCTGTTATATTGAGACATAGCATTGAATTAAATGCAGATGGGATCGCTTCCTTGAATTTAGCCACAGCACTATCAGATAGACAACCAGTGTAGGAGTTTTGCCTAATGGCGTGTAGTTCAGTAACAGGATTTCAAAAGTTATTAAATAATGGTCCGATAATAAAGGATTCTGTGGAAAGACTATTAAATGTTGAATTTCAATGCCAGATCAAGGTTGGGAGTGCAGTTAAAACAGTGAGTGGGTTTATGTACACTCTGACAGAAGCCAGTCAAATCTAATAATGAGATAAACGCAGTACTAAGACTATCATTATCAACGTCCACATGAATGTTAAAATCACCTACAATAATTACTTCATCTGTTTTAACTAAACTAAACTTTTAGAATTTAGATAAAAATTCAGAATAAGGACCAGGAGCATGGTACACTATAACAAATAGAATTGGCTGTAGTTTTTTCCAGATTGGGTGTGAAAGACTAAGAACAAGATTTTCGGATGAGCCATTTCTTATCGTGTGTGTGTGTGTGTGTGTGTGTGTGTGTGTGTGTGTGTGATACCATCTATCTTGTCAGCTTCCTAAAATATTTTTTATTGATTGTATGTTTTAATAATTCAACTTTCTATATATTAGTTCTAACTTCTTAGTTCTTAGTCTCCAGTACCCTGTTAGACATGAAATGCCTGTCTCCATCTTGATAATGGTTGGTGGACTGTGAAAATGCAGAGATCGTTATTATCATTATTATTATTATTATTATTTTATTATTATTTTATTATATAAAGATAATATGTAGAATATAGCACATTAAGGTCTGGGCCTCTATATTCAACTTATATAATCCAGAAATCATGTGCCAAATCACAATAGTAATACTGCTGCTTGTATATTATGCAAGAAAGATGTAGGCCTACAGCATAAACACTATCATTATGTTGTTATGAGGAAGAGAACGGACTGGACAGCACTTAATTTCACGTAAACAGAGCTGCAATCTGTTGACTGATCCCACTATTTGTGTTTATGGGACTTTGGGCCAATAAGAGTGATAGCATGCACTTTCCAACAGATAAGTATAATTGTCAGCGCAATTAGGGACATGGGCCTGTCTGGAGAAGTTCTCAGGGGGGATAATTTGATGTCAGACCCTCAAATCCATTTCAGTTCTTACTAGACTGTCATGCTGTATTTAGATAAAACAGCATTCCACAGTCATTTTGTCACACATTTGTATGTGGGAGAACCCAAGAAAAAATCCAATATCCTACGGTTATCCATTAAAACACTAACATGGGGCACCCTGGTAGCTCACCTGGTAGAGCGCGTACCACATATCAAGGCTGAGTCCTTACCACAGCAGCCCGGTTTCAAGTCCGGCCCAGGCCCTTTGCTGCATGTCATCCCCTCTCTCTTCCCTGCTTTTCCTGTCTCTTTCTACTATTACTGTGAAATAAATCAGAAATGCCAACAAAAATTATCTTTAAAAACAAAACCTATCACTAACAATGAGGGTTATATTGTAAGAAAAGGTTGTTTTTGATTCAACAGATTTATTATTGAAAGGTCATGCAGAACAACACACTTCAAATCAATTGTTTTACAGTCAAGCCGGAGGCAGACAGCTAAGAAGATTTAATTCCTGTCTCCTACAAATTATGTTCATATGCAGCTAATTTGTAGTAGAGATTTACGTAAGTAGTGTGACCTTCAAATGGCACAGACCCATCTATGGCCCTTTGACAACTGGGCTGTGTTGGTATTAATATTATGAATGGCAACAAGAGTAAACGGCATCAGTTATTATAGATAGGATGCACAGACTGACTATAATATTGTAACGATACTCTGGCTGATATAAAACAAAACAGAAGAAATATCATAGGAATGTTCTAAAATATTAACATTAGAAATTACACAAGTAATTCAAGTATGTTAAACTCACTGTGAAGTCAATTAACACTATCAGATATGTTCGGTATAAGGATATTAATGAAATATAAATTTTACTTCCTAATGGGATTTTACTGCCATTTGAGGCCCAATGGGGCTGGAGCCTCACTGCCCAGTGAACTGCCATTATTTCTCTCTTAAACCTTTTGAGGCTTTTGTCAATACAGCAAGTATAAGTATCAACTGGCATCCCACTTTCCTTGGGAACCACTAATTGTATTGCTCCCACCTCTACGAAAAGGCTCAGAGACTGCTGCACCCCTAATGCCCCACTGTTGATAGCGGTGCAGATGTAGCAGCCAGTAGCTCCTTCAAACTTCGCTACATTTGTTTTAATTTGTTATTTTTTCATCTTAATGTTAAGATAGTATCTGCCCAGAGAGTTTTGTTGCTGCTGTTTACATTCCCCCAGATGCAAATTTAAAAAATGCACTACAGGAACTGTATGAGGTCATCAGCAGTCACATGACAAAACAACTGGATGGTATTTTTATTGTATCAAACAGACCACAGAACAGTTTTATCTAAGCTGCGTTTCCACCGCAAGACCTTTCCCCAGGGACTAGGAACCTTTGGTGGAACGCCACCACAGGGACCAGGATCTAAATTAAGTTCCCGGGGACAATATTTTACTCCCCAAACTTTCCGAAAGTTTGGGGAGTTTACTTCTGCGACCACCAGCAGCCCTTGTCACATGTCTCCTGCTGAAGCACACAAATGCTGTATTTTGCACATTTATATTTCTGCAGATAAATAAATAGTAGTGGAAACAAATATGTGTATAGTGGCACTATATATGTAAAAAAGACACGTAATGCTTATGTTACCATATTCTAATATTTACAACGCTCTGAGGAAGCAGTGGCTCTCAATTTCACTATTATACACCGATAAGCTCAGTATTTAAAACAGAGTGCATAGTGTAAAATTTGTTATGCAACTGTGTAATGGGTGTAACCTAATGGGTGTAATTTGTCTAATCTTCATGGGTCTTCAGACCGTGGTGGAAATGTAGACAACAATGGGGGGGAAGGAACTTTTTAGTTCCTTGAAAAGTAGCTCCTGGGAATACAAGTTCCGGGTACTGTGGAAACACAGCTTTAAATTCCATCAGCATGTCCACACCCCCACAAGGGAAGGGATACTGAACCGTGTTTATACAAACATTTCTGCTCTTCCCCACCCCATGTTAGTCAACCATATTTCCCTGCTTCTCCTGCCTACTTACTCCCAGCTGAGTAAAAGGGTCAAATCATCAGAAAAAAACGGTTAAATGTGGACAGATGAAGCTACAGTAGCTCTACAGGACTGTTTTGAGTGCACAGAATGGCACATGTTCAGAGATGCTGCCACCCAGGAGAACCACATCACTCTTGAGAAATATACATCATCAGTGACATCATACATCAGCAAATGTGATGATGATGTGGTGATCACAAAGACAATAAAATCATTGCTCAACCAGAAAGCCTGGATGAATGGAGAGAGGTGAGGGCTCTATCCAGAGTCAAAAAGGTGACTTTCGGTGAGGTGACAAGGAAGCTTACAGCACCGCCAGAGCGAGACTGAAAGCTGGCATCAAGGAGGCAAAGTGGAGACATCAAGTGAGACTGGAGGGAGAGCTCAACACCAACAACACCAAAGATATGTGGCAAGCAATCCAGACCATCACAGGCTACAAAAGCAGGAGCACCCACATCATGTGTGAGGCTGCGTTACCAGATGAGCTTAATCAGAATCAAAATAAATCAGAAATCAAAATCAGAAATACTTTATTGATCCCCGAGAGGAAACACATTTTATTCAATTCATTTCTATTTTATTTATATAGCGCCAATTCATTACAGAAGTTATCTCATTGCACTTGTCCTATAGAGCGGGTCTAGACCGTACTCTTTCCCACCATGAGCAAGCACTTGGCGACAGTGGCAAGAAAAAAAGTCCTTTTAAGGGGCAAAAACCTCGAACAGAACCGGACTCAGGGTGGGCGGCCATGTACCGCTGCCGGTTGGGTTGAGAGAGAAGGAGAGAGAGAGATAGCAGGAGGTAAGCGAGCATACAGTAGCACAATGCAAATTTCACATTTTAGAATAATAATAATGTAATGGTATTGTTAATATTAATAAAATAATAACAGTAGTAATAATGATAGGGATAATAATAGTAGTAAGACTAATAATTATTGCAGTAGCAGTTGTAGAGCAAGAACAGAAGGTGCAATCATAGATCCAGACTCTGCAGCTCTGGAGGCAGAAATACCTGCTGAAGAGAGACGAGAAAGCACAAAACTATGGGAGAGAGAAGATGCTGAGTTAATAACATGCAGTAATGGGATAAAAATGCATACAGATGGAAAGGGAGAGGAGGAGAGAGGTGCATCATGGGACGTCTCCCGGCAGTCTAGGCCTATAGGAGCATAGGAGGATGGTTAAGGACTCACCTTAGCCAGCCCTAACTATAAGCTTTATCAAAGAGGAAAGTCAACTCTTAAATGAAGAGATGGTGTCTGCCTCCTTAACCCAAACTGGGATCTGATTTCACAGGAGAGGAGCTTGATAGCTGAAGACTCTGGCTTCCATTCTACTTTTGGAGACTCTAGGAACCACAAGTAACCCTGCCTTCTGGGAGCGCAATGTTCTCGTGGGGTAATAGGGTACTATGAGCTCTTTAAGATACGATGGTGCCTGACCATTAAGAGCTTTGTAGGTGAGGAGAAGGATTTTAAATTCTATTCTGGATTTTACAGGGAGCCAGTGCAGAGAAACTAATATTGGAGAAATATGATCTCTTTTCCTAGTTCTTTCGACCACTTAGATTAATAAAACCAAAAGTTAACAGAAGAGGAGTTATACATAAAAACAGTGAAATAGCACAACAAAATAGGATAATTAAATGTGGACTCTTTAATCATCGGATCTTTGTCATCTAAAGCTGTACTAGAGAACGATTTAATATCAGAGTATCATATTGACTTATTTTGTCTTACTGAAACCTAGCTTTGTCATGAAGAATATGTTAGCCTAACTGAATCCACCAGTTATATTAATACTCATGTTCCTAGAGGCACTGGTCGAGGAGATGGATTTGCAGCCATCTTCGACTCATGCCTATTAATCAACCCTAAACCTAAACTAAATTATAACTATTCGAAAGCCTTGTTTTTAGTCTTTCACACCCGACCTGGAAAACACGACAGCCAATTCTATTTGTTATAGTGTATCGCGCTCCTGGTCCTTATTCTGAATTTGTATCTGAATTCTCAGACTTTTTATCAAGTTTAGTCCTTAAACATTGTAGGTGATTTCAATATTCATGTGGACATTGAAAATTATAGTCTTAGTACTACATATATCTCATTATGAGATTCGATTGGCTTTTGTCAGAGTGTACGTGAAGCCACTCACTGTTTTAACCACACCCTCGACCTTGTTCTGGTATACGGTATTGAAATTGAACATTTAATAGTCTTTCCACAAAATCCTTCATTATCGGACCATTATTTAATAACTTTTGGGCTGTTATTATTGGACTACACGCCATTAGGTAAAAACTCCTACTCTAGATGTCTATCTGATAGTGCTGTGGCTAAATTCAAGGAAGCGATCCCATTTGCATTTAATTCAATGTTATGTCTCAATATAACAGAGGTCTGCTATGCAAATCACAGCCCCTCCCAAACTGACCATGTAGTTGATTGTGCTGCAGGCTTACTGCGAATGACACTCTATTCTATCTTCAAACACAGGAACCTTAGAAACAAATGTAAAACCTGATATATATTTTGACTGCTTTGCACCTATTGACCTTCTTCAACTAACTTCGACGATTAATTCATCTAAGTCATCAACCTGTCTCTTAGACCCCATTCCAACTAGGCTGCTTAAAAACGTTTTACCCTTAGGTAGCACTTCGTTCCTGGAAATGATCAATCTCTCTTTATTAACAGGCTATGTACCACAATCCTTTAAAGAACTGCACTAAGCTGGTTTAAATCCTATCTATCAAATCGATCTCAGTTTGTACATGTTAACGGTGAGTCCTCCGTACGCGCCATGGTTAGTCACGGAGTTCCGCAAGGTTCTGTGCTTGGACCGATTCTGTTCTCTTTATATATGCTTCCTCTGGGTAATATTATTAGGAAACACTCCATAAACTTTCATTGTTATGCGGATGATACCCAATTATATCTATCGATCAAGCCAGATAAAACTAACCAGTTAACCAGACTGGATGACCTGCAATTTTCTGATGTTAAACTTATTGTACTTGGCCCCAAACACCTTAGAGACACATTATCTAAAGATATAGTTACTCTAGATGGAATTGTCCTGGCTTCCAGCAGCACCATAAGGAACCTCTGAGTTATCTTTGATCAGGATTTATCCTATAACTCCCACATTAAACAAACTTCAAGGACTGCCTTCTTTCACCTATGCAACATTGCAAAAAAAAATAATTAGTGCATGCATTTGTTACTTCTAATGGTCAGGCACCATCGTATCTTAAAGATCTCATAGTACCATATTATCCAACTAGAACACTGCGCTCCCAGAATGCAGGGTTACTTGTGGCTCCTAGAGTCTCCAAAAGTAGAATGGGAGCCAGAGCCTTCAGCTATCAAGCTCCTCTCCTGTGGAATCACATCCCAGTTTGGGTTTGGGAGGCAGACACCATCTCTACATTTAAGAGTAGGCTTAAGACTTTCCTCTTTGATAAAACTTATAGGTAGGGTTGGCTTGGGTGAGCCCTGAACCATCCCTTAGTTATGCTGCTGTAGGCCTAGACTGCTGGGAGACTTCCCATGATGCACCTCTTTCCTCTCTCCTTCTCTCCCTCTCCGTTTGTATGCATTTTTATTCCATTACTGCATGTTACTAACTCCACATCTCTCTCCCGTAGTTCTGTGCTTTCTTGTTTCTCTCCTCTCTCCTTCTGTCGCTTTCAGCGGATATTTCTACCTCCGGAGCTGCAGAGACTGGATCTGTGGTTATAGGCCACTTGCTGCCCCAGTGTTCCTGCTCGACAACTGCTACTACAGTTGTTGTTATTGGCTCTATTACTAATACTGTCATTATTTTTCCTATAGCTGTCATTCCTATTATTATTATTATTGATTAATTAATATTACCACTACAATTATATTATGGAAATGGACCACTGTGACAGCAGTGAAGAGTTTCTTGACATAGGACAGAATGGGGCTTAGATGTTCCCATATGGCTGGTGGCCCCTTCAGTTGTGATGGCGAGATGGTGCTGAAGCAGACTGGCTCAGTGTCTGGTCCTACATTTAAAACTCCAGTGTGCAGCATTGCTTGCTCATGGGATGCTCCAAAGTGCACTGCCTGGATCTCAGATGCATATTTACATATGTAATTCTCAGAGAAGTCCACATGTATGATACATTCATTCTCAGCCATGTTCCTCTTCAGTTCCCTGCAGTATCTGTACTGTTCCACTGCATGTATGCTACCTGGGTAGAGCCTTCATACTCCCTGAGCAATGGGAAGTCCTTCTCTTTGCAGTTCCCACAGTCATTGTACATGCACTCTTTGTTGATTTGGTCACAACAGATTTCTGCCATCAACGTTTCCAGTTCAGGGGTGTTGAGCAACTTCATGCTACAAAGCTTTTGAGCTACCTAGATGGCTTACCTAGATGTCTTACAGGAACTGCTTCAAAGCTACAATAACAGTTATCATTCGGCTATAAAAATGACTCCTATGCAGGTGACATCAGAGAACACCCTTCAGGTTTTTCAGAACCTGTACGGTAAACCTCGTCACAAAGAAAAGTTATCTTTGATTGGAGGAAATAACCCAAAGACCCTGACTCGGAGAGTCACCGTGAGGTCCACCATCAAAGGTTTAAAGGAGGTTATTACGCTACCCTGAATCACCTCAGGATAGAGCTAGACTCCTTTCTTAGAAAACTTGGTACCGATATATTTATACACTTTAGAGCCATTCAAAAGAGATTTGAATTTCAGGCGGAAGGTCAATATCATCTACACTTTTTCTCACCCCCAGCTTACATGTTGGGCTTTGAACCGGGAGAAGTTTGAGGAAAGGATCGCTCCCTATTCGGCTGATATAAAGGCGGAGATTGACCACCTTTTCAACAATTTTGCAGACGAATTGGCCAGAAAGGCAGCAATATAATGATACTGGTATTAGCTGAGGACCCAGGTCTTGCGGTGACTTGTCATCTCTCATTCAGTAGTGCGCGTGCGCCGACGTGCATGCTGCCTGTGGCCGTTGCTCCATCTCGCCGTCTTACTTTTTCCAACTTTTAGCTTTCCTTTCCTTCAAACTTGAGTAAACTTTTGTGTAAGTGTAATTTAAACTATGCTCTCTACAAAAATTAGGGCAGCGTGGTCAGCAACACTGGGGCCCCACAGGGGACTGTCCTCTCTCCCTTCCTCTTCACCATCTACACCTACAGACTTCAGCTACCACACAGTCCTGCCACCTTCAGAGGTTTTCTGATGACTCTGCTGTGGTGGGATGTATCAGCGGTGGTGATGAGTACAGGGCTGTGGTGGGTATCTTTGTCGCATGATGTGAGCAGAACCATCTGCAGCTCAATGCGACAAAGTCAAAGGAGCTGGTTATAGACCTACGAAGGGCCAAGGCACCAGTGACCCAGGTTTCCATCCAGGGGGTCAGTGTGGATATTGTAGAGGATTACAAGTACCTGGGAGTACACATGGACAATAAACTGGACTGGGCTAAGAACACTCAAGCGCTTTGCAGGAAGGACCAGAGCTGCGTCTATTTTCTGAGGAGGCTGAGGCTGAGGCTGCCCCAGCAGGTTGAGGGTAGCAGACGCCAACAGGCTCAACAAACTGAGCTCCCACTCACAAACTCTCCCACCCACTCCATGACGTGCTGGTCAAACTAAGAAGTACCTTTGTTTGACAGCGGAAGACTCATCGCCCCAAAATGCACCACAGAGCGCCACAGGAAGTCATTCCTGCCTGTGGCCATCAAACTCTTTAACTCCTCCCTCTAAGTCTATATGACCCTATGTCACTAAACTGAACATTGGATCATTAATGTCAGCAATATTCTCTGTTTAATACTCATGTGCAATATACTTTCAGTTTAAAATTATTTATTGATATTTATTCATACTTCTCTTACTGCTGTGCAATATCGTCGTCTCATAATCATCTTAATAAGCTACACTTAACTTGACAGTGCTCATTATTGCACTATTACTTATTACTTATATTATCACATTGTATTATACCATACATACTTATCAACTTCTAAATCCACTTTGTACTTACACTTATTTTAGCTTTTATACTTATATCCACTTTGTACTTAATTTATCTTACCTGTATTATAGTGTATTATATTTTGATTTGCTTAGTACTTCTATCCCTTCTATTCTCAAGTGTGCATTGGCATGATAGTGAGCAGCTGTAACGAAAGAGTTTCCCCTCTGATTCTGATTCTGATTCAGTCACAACAGGCAGCCAGTATCAATGAAAAGGCGTCTGGCTGAAAAGAGGGGCAGTCAGTACACAACAAGGGCCACACTAGGACCTGTGGCCTGGACCACATGGTAATTTTGTCAGCCCAACCTCTGTGGTTCACACCTTGATTAAAGATGCGCATGGTCAGGGGAGGGGTGATTAAGAAGATTCAAAACACATGGTAGTCACCATATTTGGCAACAATGGTAGATCGCGCAATTCATGATTGTACGATATGTGCAGCCTACAACATCAGGAAGGCATTTTCAGCACCAATTGGAGATATTCCAGCACTGGATGGTCCGTTTCGACATCTGCTTTTGGACCATGTAGACATGTTAGAAAGAGTATGAGGTAAGCGCTATATGCTGGTCGTGATTGACAGATATAGCAGATGGGTGGAGGCAATACCAGTGGCAGGTCCAGACGCTGCCTCAACAGCCAAGTTCCTGTGCAGAGAGGTGTTTACTAGATTCGGAATCCCAGATAAGATCAGTTCCAATAATGGTCCAGCTTTTCATTTTCATTGGCAACAATTTCAAAGGCACTAGGGATTAAGCACAGGCTAGGTTGTGTGTACCCTCCGCAGAGTCAAGGAATGGTCAAAAGAGCCAATGGTAGCCTGAAGGCTAAAATAGCAAAAATCTGTGCAGAAGGCCAGGAAGGCAGTAGAATGAAATGGGTAGACACCTTACTTCTGGCACTAATGAGCATGAGAATGCAAACTAACCGCAGCACGCATCTAACGCTGCATGAAATGCTTACGGGTTGACCCATGCCAGTACCATACTTAAGAGGTCTATACAATGGTCCTCCACTTGAGTAGCTTGAAGCAGAACTGGCTAATTATGTGCAATACTTAACTGTCATACACAAAGCCATTTTCCAACAGGTAAAAGGAGCCACAGAGGGAAGGACGAGTGAGATCCCTGAGGACCTCCAGAAAGTACAGCTTAGAGACTGGGTGCACATCAAAACCTTCAAGAGAACGTGGGATGAGCCCAGACGGACGGGACCATACAAGGTGGTCCTAGCAACACCAACAGCTCTCAAGGTTGAAGGTAAAAACGTTTGGTTTCATTTGAATCACTGCTGCAGAGCTGAGGAGCCAGGACGAACTCTAGGTGAAATCAGAGACACGCTACGTGGAGACAGTTTTCGGCAACAGTTTGAGAAGGTGCTCTCCAGATAACAGAGGACGAGAGCTCTTTTGTGCCCCAGATAGTGGTAGTGCCTGAGGACGTAGTGTTTCCACTGTGCATTGTGAGACACAGGAACCAGTCAGCCTTACAAAGTAGCAATACCGGAGTACCTAGGCTCAGATGCAATACAAAGAATGATATAAGGAAAAGGTGTGCGGAAGTGATTGAAAATGGGACATTTGTGCCCACACGTAAAAGAGTGAACAAGTCTAAGGGGACCATGACCACAAAACTAACTGATAGCATTATGACCGTTATTCACAGAGGGTTTGCCCTACCAAGTAACTCAATGGATCACTCCCAATAGTAGATGTGTTTTGGTACTGTGGAGAACATCTGTTACTTAAAGCCACATTGAAACCAGGATGGACAGGAATTTGTACACCAGTCATGTTGACAGGGAATTTGGCTGTAATCAGACTTGATCACCAATCAACCAGGTCTAAAAGAGCATTGATAGACGATTCTGACATTTGGATTACGACCAGTGGCTGGACTGCAGGAGTACCAGAGGAACACCACATCATGACTATAGCTGACATAGATTATGGCGCCATTTTTCCATGGACCAAAACACACAAGAATTCTCATTGGATCAAGCTATGGTACAACCAGCAAAAATTTATGAATAGTAACTATCAGCCTTAGCTGGCATCAAGGCGTAGTTACGTACTACCTCCACCATGACCATGCAGAATAGATTTGTTTTAGACCAACTATTAGCTGAAGAACAAGAAGTTTGCACGTGCATTGGATCTTAGTGTTGTACAGTCATTCCAATGCACACAGATGAGGATGGCAATATAACCAACGCCATAGAGAGCTTAAGAAACCTAAGAGACGAACATGTGAATATCACTCAAGGAGCTAAAAGAGCAACGTCCTGGTGGGATTGGGTGATGTCACAGTCATGGAGAATAATATTGACTAAAATAGGAACTATTGTGGGAGTTGTGTTGGTGGTACTGATGCTAGCCACGTGCTGTGTGATCCCCATGATCCAGTGAATGATCAGGAGAATGGTAGGCGCCATAGCAGGATAGAATGTCATACTGTTAGCCAAAGACCCATTATCTCAGAATGGGTCCACAGGGAAAGATGAAATCTTCATTACACACATTAATGAGCAAATGTGCAAAGATGTGGATACTGTAGTACCATGGCAAATTCTTACCTAACTCAGACCAACCATGAAATACATGACTGATGTATGGCACACCGACCCACATAGCATGACGGTAATCATAGAAGAGATTGTGTTAAATGACAAATTTGGGAAATGGGAAAGAGGTAGATTTAGACCATTACCTATACTAGATGCCAATGGACCCTTTTTTGTAAGGAGTCAACCGTGGCGATTAGACAAAATAACCCACATGATCACACCAAAAACACCTACACAACCCAAGACCACTAATAAAGACGACCTTCCCACTCTATCAACATTTGACCTATGACAACATGGTATGGAATGACAATTACCACGCTGACAGCTACCACGCCGTGTATAAATTAGACAGGACAGTTTGGACAGAGGTAGTGGTTGTCAAGATGATGGTAGGAAACAATGTCATCTGGTCAGACACATCTCAGTTGGAAGCAATGGTGGAGCAGCTTCCTACGTCGTATGTTAGCACAGACACTGTTGGCATCAGCCTTATATTGGTCTCAGCCAAGCCCCTGACAGACTGAGGGTCCCTAATTGTATAATACAACACCGCCCAAAGGTCACCAAAAATCACTTCTCAGGAGTCATATCTCTCCTGTTTTATTTTCTCACTAACAACCTTATCCTTATATTTTCCCAATGTATTCAAGGACTGTCAAGGTAATTGTGTTTTTGTGTCTTTAATCAGAAGTTTCCTTGTGAAATGGCACCTTCACACAGGTAAAAGAATAATGGAACAATAATTCATAACCAGTCAGAGACTCTTAATGATTTCTGTGTTTTGATTATGGATCAATAGGGAACATCCCAACAACCAGCCAGGAGGAGCATGTTTTGGCTACCAAATTAACTTAACAGATAAATACGTCTACCTCTATTTTTTACTAACCCTTTACTTTGTATTTTTCAATTTTGTTGCAGACAGCAGTGGTTCGGACAGCAGGTCTACGGCTAACTTACGTACTAAGACTCCCTCACAGACATACACAACGGAGGGCCTCTCAGCCTCTCTGAGTCGCTAACATTAGTTCAGCTACAACACAGGTACCACACAGAAACTTGAGGGCCATGAATGTGCTTCCAGTGACTGTCAAAACTCCAACAGACTCTCTGTGTTTCCAACGCATGTTTAGACCACTTCTTTTTGTTGGACTGATTATGAGAGCTGAAGGTCTCAACTGTTCTCTCCTCAGGCGGACAATTTTCTTTAACATATACTGTATGTTTTGTGAATGTTGTTGTGAAATGCACTTATCGAATTTGGACAGGTTGGTAAAATATTTGTAGTAGGCTGTCAGGGAGCCTACATAGACTCCCCCGTCTCCACCCACCACAGTCGTCAGATCCCAATCACCAGACTACTAATTACATTCACCTGTCAGCAATGACCCACCTGCACTATAGAACAGCACTCATCCGGTTCACTCACTGTCTGGTCTCAACCCTACCATGTGGTTATTCCCGACTCGCTTTCCCGCTGAATAGCAACTTGTCCACTAGATTCCCCTCTGCCCATGTGTATCTTCGTCTCCTGGCTCTATTGCTCGAGAAATGCGAGTTCCACCGCCCCACAATCCAGTTCCTCGGATACGTCATAAGCGCTGATGGCATCAAAATGGACCAGGGGAAGATCCAAGCCATCCAGACTTGGCCTCTCCCTCAGACAGTCAAGGAACTCCAACGTTTCCTAGGTTTCGCAAACTTCTACCGTCGATTCATCAAGAACTTCAGTTTCATGTCCTCTCCTCTCACCTCCATGCTACGTCGCACGCCCAAGTCTCTGTCCTGGAGCTCTGGAGCTCAAGCCGCTTTCCAAACCCTAAAGGATGCCTTCTGCACTGCTCCCATTCTCACACATCTCAATCTGGAACTCCCTTTCATCGTTGAAGTTGACGCCTCCATCACCAGTGTGGGAGCAGTGCTATCCCACCGTCACGGAGAGCCTCCTCAACTCCACCCTTGCGCTTTCTTCTCGAAGAAGCTGTCCCAGGCAGAGCGGAATTATGACATCAGCAACCGGGAGCTGCTGGCTATCAAGTTGGTGCTGGAGGAGTGGAGGCACTGGCTGGAGGGAGCTAATCTCCCTTTTACTGTCATCACCGACCATAAAAATCTAGAAAACCTCTGTCCTGCCAAAAGACTCAACCCTCGCCAAGCCCGCTGGGCCCTATTCTTCACTCGTTTCCAATTCACCATCACCTATAGACCTGGAGAGAAGAATGTCAAGGCAGACTCACTCTCAAGGATCCATGCCCCCGAGGAATCCCCAACACCTGAGCACCTTCCTCCCTCCAGCCATACTCGTCAGCCCCCATCCAATGGGACTTGGATGACCAGATACGGGCCGAACCCGCTCCGCTGGGAGGCCCAGAGGGTAAAGTGTACGTACCGACCATCTTACGGAAAAACCTTCTGGGCTCTTTGCATGCTTCCCCGGGGTCTGGACACCCAGGCAGCCAGTGAACTCTCTCGCTCCTCCAGGCTCATTACTGGTGGCCCAGTATGGTCCGAGATGTCTCCCAATACGTCAACGGATGCTCAGTCTGTGCCATCTCCCGGACTCCACATCACCTTCCCGCCGGCAAACTGGTTCCACTTCCCATTCCATGACATCCATGGTCCCACGTCGGAGTTGATTTCGTCACGGACCTAACAAAATCGGATGGGTTTACCTGTATCCTCGTAGCGGTAGACCGCTTCTCCAAAGCCTGCAAGCTAATTCCCCTGTGAGGGCTACCTACCGAATTGGAGACCACAGAAGCTCTTTTCCACCAGTTGTTTCGCAACTTCGGAATTCCTGAAGAGATTGTCTCCAACCAAGCTTGATTGACATGATGCAGAGAAGGAAGGTGGACATACTGTGTCCAGGAGACCAGGTGGAAAGGTAGCAAGGCCAGAAGCTTAGGAGCAGGGTTCAAGTTGTTCTACCATGGGTCAGATAGGAAGAGAAACGGAGTAGGAGTTATCCTGAAAGAGGAGTTTGTGAGGAATGTTCTAGAGGTGAAAAGAGTATCAGACAGGTTGATGAGTCTGCAGCTGGAAATTGAAGGGGTGATGTTCAATGTTGTGAGTGGTTATGCCCCACGGGTAGGATGTGAGTTAGAAGAGAAGGAGAAATTCTGGAGTGAGTTAGATGAAGTGATGCAGAGCATCCCCAGAGGTGAGAGAGTGGTGATTGGTGCAGATTTCAATGGGCATGTAGGTGAAGGGAACAGAGGTGATGAGAATATGATGGGCAGGTTTGGTCTTCAGGACAGGAACGCAGAAGGACAGATGGTGGTAGACTTTGCAAAGAGGATGGAAATGGCTGTAGTGAACACTTTCTTCCAGAAGAGGCAGGAACATAGGGTGACATATAAGAGTGGAGGTAGAAGCACTCAGGTGGACTACATCTTGTGTAGACGTTGTAATCTGAAAGAGACACTGAGAGACCAGTGACTGTAAAGTAGTGGTAGGGGAGAGTGTAGCCAGACAACACAGGATGGTAGTGTGTAAAATGTCTCTGGTGGTGAGGAAGATGAAGAGGACAAAGGCAGAGCAGAGGACGAAGTGGTGGAAGTTGAAAAAGGAAGAATGTCGTGTAGTTTTCAGGGAGGAGCTGAGACAGACTCTGGGTGGTCAGGAAGTGCTCCCAGATGACTGGACCACTACAGCTACTGTGATCAGGGAGACAGGTAGGAGGGTACTCTGTGTGTCATCTGGAAAGAGGAAAGCGGACAAGGAGACTTGGTGGTGGAACGAGGAAGTTCAGGAGTGTATACAGAGAAAGAGGTTAGCTAAGAAGAAGTGGGACACTGAGAGGACTGAAGAGAGTACAGAGGACAAAAAGCGAGTACAGGGAGATGCAGCGTAAGGTGAAGGTAGAGGTGGCAAAGGCCAAACAGAGAGCATGTGAGGACTTGTATGCTAGGTTGGACACTAAAGGGGGAGAGGTGGATTTGTAAAGGTTGGCCAGACAAACAGATAGAGATGGGAAGGATGTGCAGCAGGTTAGAGTGATTAAAGATAAGGATGGAAATGTATTGACAGGTGCCAGGAGTGTGATGGGAAGATGGAAGGAGTACTTTGAAGAGTTGATGAATGAGGAAAATGAAAGGGAACGAAGAGTAGAAGAGGTGACTGGTGTGGAGCAGGAAGTAGCAAAGATTAGCAAGAGTGAAGTGAGGAGGACGTTGAAGAGGATGAAGAGTGGAAAGGCAGTTGGTCCTGATGACATACCTGTGGAGGTATGGAAGTGTCTAGGAGAGATGGCAGTAGAGTTTCTGACTAGTTTGTTTAACAAGATCTTGGAGAGTGAGAGGATGCCCGAGGAATGGAGGAGAAGTGTACTGGTGCCAATTTTTAAGAACAAGGGAGATGTGCAGAGCTGTGGCAACTACAGAGGAATAAAGCTGATGAGCCATACAATGAAGTTGTGGGAAAGAGTAGTGGAAGCTAGGCTAAGAGCAGAGGTGAGCATTTGTGAGCAGCAATATGGTTTCATGCCTAGAAAGAGTACAACAGATGCAGTATTTGCTTTGAGGATGCTGATGGAGAAGTACAGAGAAGGTCATAGGGAGTTGCATTGTGTCTTCGTAGATTTAGAGAAAGCGTATGACAGGGTGCCGAGAGAGGAGCTGTGGTATTGTATGAGGAAGTCTGGAGTGACAGAGAAGTATGTTAGAGTGGTGCAGGACATGTATGAGAGCTGTAAGACCGTGGTGAGGTGTGCTGTAGGTGTGACAGAGGAGTTCAAGGTGGAGGTGGGTCTGCATCAAGGATCGGCTCTGACCCCCTTCTTGTTTGCTCTGGTGATGGACAAGTGAGGTTAGACAGGAATCTCCATGGACTATGATGTTTGCGGATGACATTGTGATTTGTAGTGAGAGCAGGGAGCAGGTGGAGGAAAATCTAGAGAGATGGAGGTCTGCTCTGGAAAACAGAGGAATGAAGCTTGGCCGAAGTAAGACAGAATACATGTGTGTCAAAGAGAGGGACCCAGATGGAACGGTGAGGTTACAGGGAGCAGAGGTGATGAAGGTGCAGGACTTTAAGTACTTAGGGTCAACGGTTCAGAGCAATGGAGAATGTGGAAAAGAGGTGAAGAGACAAGTGCAAGCAGGTTGGAACGGGTGGAGAAAAGGGTCAGGTGTGTTGTGTGATAAAAGAATATCAGCAAGAATGAAAGGAAAGGTGTTCAAGACAGTGGTGAGACCAGCGATGTTGTACAGCTTAGAGACAGTGGCACTGAAAAAAAGACAAGAGGCAGAGCTGGAGGTAGCAGAGCTTAAGATGTTGAAGTTCTCTTTGGGAGTGACGAGGATGGACAGGATCAGGAATGAATATATCAGAGGGACAGCTCATGTTAGATGTTTCGGAGATAAAGTCAGAGAGGCCAGATTGAGGTGGTTTGGACATGTTCAGAGGAGAGACTGTGAATATATTGGTAGAAGGATGCTGAGGTTGGACCTGCCAGGCAGGAGGTCTAGAGGAAGACCAAAGAGGAGATTTATGGATGTAGTGAGAGAGGACATGAAGTTAATTGGTGTGAGTGAAGAGGATGCAGAGGACAGGGTTAGATGGAGGCACATGATTTGCTGTGGCGACCCCTGAAAGGGAACAGCCGAAAGGAAAAGAAGAGGAGGTCGGAAAAGGGGACTGAAATTAAGGAGTCCCAGAAAATTATGCAACATCTTTAAAGCCATTGAAAATTGTCCTTTCGAGCAAAAAAAAAACTTCCATTCTTGAGCTTGTATTTCCAAACTAGAGAAAATGTTAACCCATTTAGGTTAAGTCAGCTGATAGAGTTCAAATGCACTAGTCTATTAACATAACTCAATGCACAATTTAACTTAAGTGCATTCAGTGTAGAAACAAATAAAACAAAGTGGCTTTGTCTTTCCATTACCTGAAATGCAAGGATTAGCTTTTTATCTAATCTACTTATTCTATACCTTCATATCGGTTTCCATATAATGAGGTTGGAGAGAAAATCTCGCATCCTCCCACGAAGAAAGCCACCTTTCCCTCCTTTTGGGCGGCTTCCACCACCGGCCACAGCTTCTTCTGATTTTTCCTGTTGATTTTGCAGAGGTCCTACGCAAAGCGAAGGCCATTATCATGCAGGTACCATGCTGGCTCTTCTGCCAACAGTGTCTCTCTTCCTCTTCTCTTGCACTGTGCGCAGGCAGTCAGTGTGTGGCGTGTGGGGCAGCTTCACTGTTTCTCCAGATCTCTGGATTAGGATGTTATAGCTAGTAAAGATGTAAATAGGCTGTTTGTGCTTCTCTAATCTTGTAAATATTTAAATTGTTCGTTTGATCTTCTTCCTCCCTTTGGATATTTTAAAAAACATTTTTTTAATCTTCTCTTCTTTTTATCTTTACCTCCTCCCTCCCTTTGTTTAAAAGGACACCTTTCCTTGCCACTGTCACCAAGTGCTTGCTCATGGTGGGATTTGTTGGGTCTCTGGAAATAATATTATGAAGAGTACTGTCTAGACCTGCTCTATAGGAAAAGTGCAATGAGATAACTTCTGTCATGAATTGGCGCTATATAAATAAAATTGAATTGAATTTTTTTTGGTAACTTTTTTACTTCGATTACACATGTCCCTGTATTGAGTTTGTGATTATTTGGCCAAAGATTTCTCTATCTATGTTTTATGTCTTAAATTAAGGTGATCTCTCCCTCACTACACTAAGATGTATGTAAATTAATGTTTGATGATGTCATCAGCACACAAATGAGTGCATGATGTCATCTGGTGACTTTTAGCGACTTTTGGAGCTAGTGCTAGCTAATTTCATTGGAAGAAAATTTGGCAACACTGAACAGACTGAGAATTATAATTATCTACATGAGCTGTGCTTGTTAGGTTTTGTGGGTGTGTTAATGTCCAACTTTATGCAGCAGTAGAAGCTATGCTGAAAACAGCAAATTGTAGTTTGCTCCAAGGTAACTGAAATTTTTCTTAACAAGTATGTGGGTATTTAGTGGCTTGGCTTAGAAGTAAATTTCATATTGGTTGAAATAATGTTGCCTATACAACGTTGAAACGATGTGGATTGAAAGACCGACATCAGAAAAACTTTCATATCAGCCCCTCCACTAGACGACATATTGACCGTCAAAAGTAGAGAATTGCATTAATTTTCTAGTTGGTCTTTATTACGAAATAGCAAAGATCTGATAAGTTAATTTACCATACTTATATGGGCATACATTAAGATAATAAGCATAGACTTTTCCCTATATAAATTAACAAATGTTATTTTAACTGAAATTCTTTAATTTTAAATAATTGTGCCTATTTTGTTATCTTATACAGTTCTCTAACCCTTTGGTTTTCTCCATGGCAAACAAGATTGAGTGTAACATGTTCATTGAATAAAGGTAAGGAATATAGTTATGAATTTGCTGAGAAGCAAATGTTATATGAACAAGGGGTTACACTGCGTAGAGTTAAATTGAGTTACATAGCCTCTGTAGATATAAGGATTTAAAATATATTTATATTTGTATTATTATTGTCAACATCAGTAGTGGCGCTAGTGTTGCGAGCGGGACTTGCAGAAAATTCTACAGAAAAAACGGTGGTGCTAGCATCCAATGACAAGGACGCGTTGAAGTAACGAGCTAGCCAATCACAGAACAGTAAGGCGGGACTTGACGTAAAACTGGTGGGGTGAACAATAACGCCGCTGTTCGTTATGCGAACAGGTAGTCGCTTGTACTGACCTGGATATCGATGTATTTTAATATCATGGATTTTAGGACGACAATGCATCGTGTTTGTGCTCATATTCAACGGATAGGCCTTCGTCTTGAAGGCGGTTGTACGTCAACTGTGATGTTCCTCTCGGTCTGCTGAATTGTAAAGCGACGAAGGGATTGCTTAGCAGCTTAATGGACAGTATCGACAAGTTAGCAATCAAAACCTGGACTAAATAACGTTAGCCTCTTTATGCCATTTCGGGACTTTATTGTCTCCGATAGTCCCGCATGTTTCTCTATTTGTTGACTGGAACTGGATGTCACTCTTGAGTGTGTCGTAACATAACCATTACTGAGAGACAACAGTATTTACTTCTCTGAAGCGAGGAAGTGGATCTGCGTCAGGCTGGCTGGACTTGATAAAGAGAAGACCGGAGGTTGGGTAATTTTGCCTTCATAATAGAGGCGCCAAATATATTAGTTTGACTGCTTCATAATGAAGTTTGGGATTTGAGATAGTAACGCTTGGACAAAACGACAGCCGACTTTTTATTAGCAACATAATTCCCCGTCTTAATTATTACCGTGGTACACTGCAGTATCTATAAGTCTCCATTCGTTTTATTTTGGAAGCTTCGAACGGAAATCGTGCTTGGGTCTGCTGTGTTAGACACTGGTTGGAAGAGGGATGTGGCCAGGATGTATTTATGCTGCTGTTCAAGATATGAAAATCATTGAATTAGCGCTGCTTCGGGAGCCCTGCTTCACCACCGGACACAGCGGCTGTTACGACAGTGTTACGGTCTGTGGTTATTGTCGGTGGTCGAACACGATCGAACCTGCTGAACTGGACTATTTGCATGAAGGCTTCTCAACCTCACGCCCAAACATTGTGTGTGCGGGGCTGTATTATGTGCTTACGTAATAAAAGTATGTGAATCGATACAGTCACATCGTTGACTTTTTTTAATTTTTTCTTGGACAAAGACGTGTTTTTCCCCATTTTGATTTTCACAAATGTCAACAACTCAACGTCAAGTGATGATGGAGTCCTCTCTAGCTCTCGGCATACTGGAACTGACCCCCAGTTCAGCCGCTGTTGGGGTCAGTCTGACCCCGCGGCTCACTGGCGGGCCCCCCGCGAAAGAGAAGTGCGGTCAGCGGCCACTGGGGCCACAAGGCCAGGCTCACCTGAACGGCTGCGTCCCGCTGTCGCATCAAGTGGCGGGGCACAAGTATGGAGTGGATAAAGTGGGTAAGTAAACTGGACAAGAGATCTTTTCTTATTTCCCTGCAATTAGAACTTATGGCACAAAACATGACTTCCTTTACGCATTTTTTTCATCAAGACCTGGAAACTGAATGTTACTTGTAACATCTATATGTGACTAAGGGCATTATATAGTGGGTGCAGTGGAAAATTCGGCCTAAAATAATCCACCAAGCAGTTTCTTATCAATATAAACACTCAACTTTCTTCACACTGCTTGCATCTGCCACCCATGGTATATTATTGGAAAAAGGTTCTGGGATGATCAATTAACCTAGAAGTGAAATATAAAATTTGGGTTTTAGTAAGTTTTATTTGCTGTATAATGTATCCCAAACCAAAGTGTGGATGACAAAGTAACACAGAAAATGTCTTCGCTTTTGCTCTACCAGATATGTTGTATGTACGGTAGGTAACAGTAAATTGGGAGATTTTGTAATAGATGTTTGGCATGGTGATTTATTGTTTTTATTTTTATATGAGCACCTGTCTCACTCTGTCACTACTAATCTACACCAATTACATCTTCACATGTGGGTCCCTGCACTAAATCTGATCAGAGATAGTTTGTGGATTTGTGACCATGACATCCCTGCTCCGTGGCCTCTCTAGTATTCACTGACACTCACATTCATGCACACAGAACACCTGACATTATCAAAGCTTCCATTGTGTGTTATCAGGCGAGGTGTTGAGCTGAATTGATTGTGCATGATACAGTCAGCAGCTGGTGTTAGTTACAGTACCTTCTCAGATTGATGAGTCATTGCTAGTCAGTCAGTTAACTTGATGAATTGCAACCTCCTGGAAGAGGCATCTTTATGTTGTGTGGTTCTTTTGTGGTGTGAAAGCAAAGCAGACCAACCACTGGACTGTGATAGTAGTAGTTATGTGTTTTAGCATACATTCAGAAGCTAAACATGTATATCCATCTGCTGATTATGAAGTGATCTGAATTAGCAACATACTTTATACAGGATCAAATGGTAACCATTGTAACGTATGCATGTCAGCACGGGAGTGCAGGGCTTTCCCCTGAAACATTAGAAAGTGAAAATCAGTTAAAAAGACGTATTGACTTTGTGTCATACTCCATGTATTTTACCAGTTCCTCTGTAAAAACTTAATGACACACTGTAACTATCCTCCAATAATATTAGACTCCTCTTTTTCATCCTGTTTCTGTCTGTCATTATTACGATATGTGAGCTCCAATTTCAGTCCTAACTAATACTGCTCATAATCAGTTATTGCTTCATGGACTCTGTGACACCAGAGAAGATAAATAAAGCCATCAGGTTCAGTTAAGTGCTGCATGACCTGCTGTCAGTCTGTTTAATTTGATTTTCCTCTGTGGGTTAGTTGGTAATAAGTCAGTGTAAACTCAAAATGGAGCAGAACTAAAAGGAAATAATGTATCACTTTTTCTAGGGCAAAAATGATAATTAATCGATTATGTGATCAACAGAAAATTAATAATAATCGATTAATCATTAGTCATTTTTCAAGCAAAAATACCAAACATTACCTAATTTCAGGTTATCAGTTGTGATGACTTGCTGCTTTTCTTTGCCTTATGTCATAGTAAACTGAATATCTTTGGGTTTTGGGACTGCTGGCCAGACAAAACTAGCAATTTGAAGACATCAGTTTGGGCTTTAGGAGACTATCATGGGCATTTTTCACAAATTGCTGACATTTATAGACCAAATTATTAATCGATAAAATAATTGGCAGATTAATCCATAATGAAAATAATGGGAAGTTTCTTATAATATGCTTTGTTATACTGTATATTTGAACCAAGAGGTCCAATGAGTAAAGTAGGGTTGCACCGATCCAACCTTTTTCTGTCCTGATATAAATTTTGATACCTCACCTTTCTTTTTCCCAAATTTAAAATGTGTGTCTCTTACTGTGTGGAACTAGCTGGAACCATCATTAGAAGAGTCACTTGACCTGGATCCAAATTGTCTAATATCTCAGAATTGTTTAGCTCCACCACTCAGTTCTTCTTATCAATGCCTGTCACTAATTAATTAGTCGATCGACAGAAAATTAATGTACAACAATTCACTTATAAAGTAAAATTGCAAAACTTTCTCTGGTTCCAACTTCTCCAGAGTGAAGATTGGCTGTTTTTATATATTATATATTGAATATATTTGGGTTTCAGACGGTTGGTTGGCCAAAACAAGACATCACCTTGGCCTCTCCGATGGGAATTTTTCACTGTGTTCTGACATTCTATAAATTAAAGGATTCATCAATCAATTAAAATAATAGCTGATTCATCACTAATGAAAATAATCATTAATTGTAGCCCTAAACCTAACTGAAATTCACAACTCCAGCAATCTCGGAATTGGACAATGGCCAATATTTCGGGGCTTCCGGTGTAGTCAGTGGATATCCGGATGACGGATATCTGGGCCAAGATTTCCTCTTCTGTGCACCGGTCATTGTTTACAGTCCAATTAGCAATCTCGGAACCCATCGGCTATCCTCTGACAACGAATGCAAATAAATAAAAAAAAAAAGGCTAATAAAAGCTCATCTCTAGGGTTCCAGTATTGATAAAAAGCTAAATCGTCATCAGACGATAGCCGATGGGTTCCGAGATTGCATTTCACTCGCTTAAACAAATGAACACAAACCTTTGTGGCTTTGTGGTATCGCTATTTTTCAGCATAGACTGCAAGGCAGACACAGACATCGAAGCTGGGTACATGAAATAAACCAGGCAAGGACACAACTGGGAGAGTATCATAGTGTGGTCCATGAACTGGTTTACTGACTGTGGAGCCGGTCTGATCACCGGATTGGCCACCGCAGCATGACGTCAGGTTGCGTCTCTGAAACCATAGTGTTGTCTACTCATCAGTAAGGAGAGCTTTTTAATATATTTTGTCCTTGTAGCTGTTTAATATAAAGCCATAAAGTCGTCTTCCTGCTATCTTAGAAATTCCACTGATTAATAAGTGTTTGAGAAAATGTTTATCTTAGAATCTGGGCTTATTTTACGTCGATTGACGGTGCCAGTGTGTGTGTTTTATTTTTATCATGTTGGAGTTTAAACCTACAGTTTTGCACTTCAATATGTAAACCTTTGTTTACAATTTATTTTGTGCTGCATTGTGCAATGACAAACAGTTTGTCAAAATAAAATTAACTCATTAAATGGTCTGTTTGATTTTTTTTTTGGGAGGAAAAGTCATCGTTAAGATTAATTGATTAATCAGTAAAATAGTCAATAGATGAATCAATTAGAAAAATTGTTGTTAGTGGCAGACGAGTCTCTAACGTATTCTGTAGAATATTTCAGCAAGGTTTTTTTTCTCAATGCCTCCTCTCTTTCTGCAGTGTCCACTCCCAAATAGAAGACGAAAGAGGCATTCATCGAAGCAGTGATACAGTATATTTGACAGTAATGTGGAATGATCTTATCTTAATCCCTCCTTGGGCTTGGTAGTGAACAATCATTAACCCCTTAAGTCTCCACAACAGTTGTAGAACGAGTACTGGAATTCTGTTCACCTTGTACTTCTGCTGACTGAAAAATTTTCCTGCTCACTCCTCCTCCCACTGCTGTTTCCCTAGGCCTCCAGTCCACTTCTCTACCATAGGTCTTTGTTTAAGTGTGTGTTAGTGATGGGCAGTTATGTGCCATGTAGGGCTGAAAGTGTGGAGGTTTTCATTGACCACTGACTGAAGCATGTGCTTTCATTCATTATTTCTGTTTCTCTTTTACAAGTGATCTGATTTAGTCTTTGGTTGGATTGAAAACCTACAAGACCCTCTGTGACACATGGTTTTTCATACCTGGTGTAGCTCCAGAACAGATCAAAAGTGTTTGACTGACTGGTTCTTAAAGAGGAAGTTTGTAGTTAAAGAGCCAGGCTCATATGTGACTGAAAGCGCCACATTGTGCCCTCTGTCTTGGACAGTGCTAATTAGCAGGAAGATGTATGGTGGTGATTACACTCCAGTTTAGGCAGAAAATGGAGTTCTCCAGAGTAGTGCATAAGTGGTACTTTGTAGTCATTTGTTCTTGTCTTATTATTTGAGTCTGAAAAGAAAACAAAATATGTTGAAAGCAAATCCAACTTCATTTCAGCTGATCTAGGCTGCCATGAATTTTCTTGTGGTGAGGTATTTTGTATTTATCTAAAAGATCCGTATCAAGATCGTTTGTTTGTTTACGTGTTTATGTTTAAAAAATGACTATCGGCTAAGATATTGTTGTTGTTGGATTTTTTTAAACTCCCAAATATCGATAACAGCATCAGCTCGGCTATAATGGCTAATGTAATTTGTCAAGCTTAGCCACACTTTTGGGTGTTAGCTCTGGGGTATGAATTCAACTTAGTCTGGCTCTCTCGGGGTTACATGGCTTCACAGAGCCTAACATCTGTAATCCTGGATAACTAGTGCCAGCGGTTTATCAACTGGCTCAGTTAAGTCGCTCAGTTAGTCCAGCTCTATGTTCACATGAAAGAGTTCTTAATTACAGGCCAGCCACATGCGACATCATTAGAATCATAACTGAAGTACTTAATATGACGTGATGAAACAGTGATACCGTGGGCAAATTAGAATATTATGAAAGCAAAAATATGAAATTGAGCGAGGTAAAATATGTACAATAAGGCTTAGGCTATAAATAAGTGTGGGAATTATGTCTTGATAGATGACCTATCTATACCTATCTCTGCCAAGCTAGAGCAGAGTGCAAAAGTACAGATAGTCTGTTTAAAAAAAAATAAAACAACAAAAAAGCAAAAGACGGAACGGAAAAGAGAGTTGGACTGGTGAAACAAAATTAGATGATTGGTGGACGCTTCACCTATGGGTAATGTCACAGAGACTACGTCCATGTTTTATACAGTCTATGGTTTTAATCTGATCCTCTGACGTTAATTAGACATGCAGCATAGGTTATCATGGTGATTTACCCCAGTTAACAGTGAGCCAACATCGTGATGTGTTAAACCTACAGATAGCTAGGTTTAATTTTGCTTTGTCATACAGGCCCCTCCGCCTTATTGTAAACTTTACATGTGCTTTAGTGTGTATGTAACTTGTGATGGAGATGGGAGCACAGTAGGTTCAAAATGTGCCACTGAAAGATGTATTCCAGAATGTGGAACCAGTTCCAGTTCAGGTTCCAGTTTAGGTTCAAATTCAAAACTGTTTCTTCATACTCCACCTGAAAAGCTAGTGATGATTATTTTTAGATCGAAAACAGGTGCTGTTTTCAGATAAAAATGACAGTTAGTAGGTTTTCCAGCAACAAAGAGAAGAATGCTTACATATGTGATTTTGAATTTGTCAGGGGTCCTCCCATGAATTCTGGGGCAACCCCTGTCAATAAAAAAAGGGTTTAATAAGCTAGAAAGGGCCCAGAGGTTATGTCAGTACTGTCAGGAAACTTGAAACTTTATATGCAAATCTGAGTTTTTGCCATAAGAGCACTGTTGGTGTCTGTGTGTGCTTGTGTATATGTGTGCGTGTGTGTGTGTGGTTAGATCATAATGTATTTACAGCGTCTGAAGCAAGACAGAAAGGCAAAGGTGAAAGTCCGGCTGTGTTACTCCACAGACCTCACCTGTCAGCTGCTCCATGTTTATTCTTCATGTTGAAGGTGGGCAGACCTTTATAACCTTTTAACCTGAAAGCTATTTTCAAAATGATTGCCAGTCAGTTCTGTATTAGATTATAAAAGAACCTCCAAAGGATGGTTGGTCATCATGGTTTGAGTAATATGGTGTAGAGAACCAGTACCAATACTTTTGTAATGAAGCTGCTGACAACCGATACTTTATTTGATATTTATCAGGGTGGAGAAGCAACTGAAACAGCATTTAGAGTAGATTGTCAGACACTAAAACTACCTATAAAACCCCACAATGATGGCCTCTGTTTTGAGGGAGGTAAACATTAACACTGTCCTTCCTCAAACCAGAGGCGTCCATCTCTTTCCTCTCATATGTGGCATAGTGTACCAAAGCAATATAGTATCACTTTAGGCGATGTTATACAATTTAGTCCTGCACCTAACGATTATTTTTTTGATTAGTCGATTAATCTAACAACTATGTAAGTATGTACTGCAGGGCATTATTCTGCAACAAACAATATATTTGTATATTGAAAATATTATATATATTTGATATTCTACTTAATTCTCCCCCTTATTATAGTCTGTCCTCACAAACTACTTTAATCTGTTCACCAAAACAACGGCATAAGTAGGCCTACATTAAACAGGAGACTGTCTCTCTCTCTGTTATGTTTCTCTGCAGAGCATGTGCGACTGGGGGAACGGGTAGAGCAAGGGGAGATTGCCCACCAGTTAATCGATCGCGGTGCTAAAATAGGTTGCCCGATATACTTTGGCGGCCGTTAATATACCTGGGTGGCCTGCCCTAGTAAAGTGTATGTGTGGGAAGTACTCCGTTTAGATGATCGTGGACAAGGTTTTTTAGCTCCAGCTTGTTCTCTGGGAGAATTCGTGCTTTGACCGGGCACAGCCATACTTCATAGGCTTGATTGTCAATTTAATGTAGAATTGATGATGGATTGAATCATTGGCAATGTCTATCTAGCTACCTGTGCTTGACGATATATTTATTTATTTATTTTGGGCCCGAAAAACACTGCCATGGTGAATTCTAAGGTGTAATACATGTATACTGTATTTTATTTTAATTCATTCTGTCTGTAGCCTGCCACACATTTACAATTTGATGCGTCTTCTACCTAGCAGGGCTACGGCTGCACAATTTTTCAGAACAGATCATTCTAAGACAGAGCTAAAAAGTACCGTTAAAGCTTGTCTCCTTGTTGTAGGCTAATAAACATGTGCGTAGCGAGTGTGTGGTTGAGTACAAGTGAGAGAGAGCAAGGAGTGAGTGAGAGAATGAGCGGCAGAAAGGTGATGGTGAATGGAGCAGAGGAAAAGGTTAGCAGTAAGTTGTCAATATGGCTGTAAATGTGCAGTGTAGGTTACAGCACTTAATAAATGCTGCAGCTTCTCAAGACCAAGAAAAGTTATGTTATGGGGGTTATGCCCGAAGCCTGGTAACAACCCCCGCCTACATTTTAAGAGTACTCTCTGCGGTGGAAACGCAAAACAGATCAATGATAATAATATTAAAATAATATTAGTAAAGTGATTAAGTAATTCAATAGCATGCATCTCCCCCGGCCCGATAGAATCGTCAATTGCAAATTGCTAGGGGGCTCGATGGGTCAATGCAGCTGTGCCCACGATGACGCAAGCCTAACTTAATTTCAATGCGCTGACGCATGTTATGCGAATTTACGTATTTCCGCAATCGATGACGTCGATGAATCGCCCAAGCCCTAATAAATTTTGAAATATTATTTCAGTTTATTACAACGTGGGTCTTATTTTCAAAACTTTAGTCACCATTTTAATCAGTTGGAACAACATTATAGTCACCAAAGTAACTGCTGAGATCTGGGAACGCAGTGACATCATGTGTTAAGCTAAAATCCCGCAATGCTGCTTTAAAGAAGTGCCGTCATTATGCCGGCTTTGCTTTTTTACACTGAACCAAACAATGCCGACATAATGCTGCCCCAGTGTGTGATTTAGATAGCATGCTGGCGTTCTGGAAGCAAAAGAGGTGTGACGTGTAACACAACAGCGTCGGCGTATTTCCACTGCTTGGTACAGCTCGACTCTACTCGCATTTGGTACCTCTACTTCTTTTCCACTGCAGATAGTACCTTCTCAATGTAGACAGAGCTGATCGTCATAGCGACGCTATTCCAGCAGTTAGGAAACAACACACAGGAGCTTTACGCTGGCCTTGAGACGTACGCTGTACATTTACTGACAGCTTCACTGCTCATCTTTTCCTCTTCATCGCTGCATTCACCGTCTCTCTGCCACTCTCTCTCTCCCTCAACCACACACTCACTATGCACACGTGAGTCCCGTCCTGCCGGATCACCCTTTTTACACAGAAGTTGATTCAGCTCTGTAACTACCTCCGCTGTCAACTTTATTTGTGTAGCGCTTTTCACAAACATAAGTCACAAAGTGCTTTACAAAAACATTAACATATGAGAAAGAAAGATGATATGACCACCCGAGCCACATGAAGAAAAGTACAACTAAAAATACAGTACGTAATAAAAATACACAATAAATACATAGTACGTAAAAAAAAAAAAAAAAATTAAAAAAAAGCATAATGAATACATAAGATGCAGACCTGGTGCATACAGGTTACCCAAACACCTGTCTAAAAAGGCATATCTTTAACTGCCTTTTAAAAGAATCCACAGAATCAGCAGACTGTAAGGGTGCGGGTAGAGCATTCCATAGCTTAGGTGCTATGGCCTCATAAGCTCGATTACCACAGGTCTTAAGCTGAGTGCATGGGACACATATGCAGGAGCCAAACCGTGCAATGCTCTGTAAGTAATAGTGAGAATTTTAAACTGAATCCTATATGCAACAGGGAGCCAGTGAAGAGATCTTAGTATGGGGTAATGTGAGACTGCCTGTTTGATCTAGTCAGTAATCTTGCGGCAGCATTCTGGATTGCCTGCAAACGATCAAGGGCAGACATGCTAAGTGAGGGGAAAAAAACAGAACCAAGCCCTGAGGGACACCACAAGACAGTGGAGAGGAATCGGACACAAATCGGGCAAATAACTGGCAAAACTTTTCAAAATAGAATAATAATAAATAATAAAACTTTATTTATAGAGCACTTACCAAAACAAAGTACAAAGTGCTTCACAAAAAGAGAAATAAAATACCACAGTGAATGATAAAATATAAAAGAAATAAAATACATAAAAGCAATTACAATAACAGGATTTGCTTTCCGATAAAAATGTGTTTTGAGAATAGACTTAAAAGAAGACACTGACTCAGACAACCTAATTTCTTCTAAGTTGTTCCAGAGCTTCGGGGCCCTGATGGCAAAAGCTCTGTCCCTCTTAGTTTTCATCCTGGACTCAGGAACAGACAGAAGACCCCTGCCCGAAGATCTCAAACTACGTGAAGGTTCATAAGGGATTACAAGGTCTAAAATATAGTCTGGAGCCAGGAACAGGTGTAATGTGATCGTACATCTTGGTCCTGGTTAAAAGCCTAGCAGCTGAGTTTTGTACAGTCTGCAGAGTTTTTTGATTAAGACAAGTAAACAGACTGTTAAAATAATCAAGGCATGAGGAGATAAAAGCATGTACAAAAGTTTCTGCATCACTAAAATTTAAAATAGATCCGGTTTTTGCAGTGTTTCTGAGGTGATAAAAACATGATTGGACAAGCTCAGTGATATGTTGCTCAAAACATAAATTACTATCAAACAGGACACCATGATTTCTTGCAACAGGCTTGCTACGTTGTGACAGGTTACCAGTAGATGGCAGTATTTGTTTAGTGATATGTTGGGGCCCAATAACAATGACTTCATTTTTATTTGAGTTGAGCTGTAGAAAATGTATTGACATCCAATTTTTTTGTCAGACAGGCAGTCCTGCAGAGAACTCTGTGTACTAAGGTCAGTGGGCTTGACAGGGAGGTACAACTGTGTGTCATCCGCATAACAATGAAAAGAAAAACCATGTCTGCAGATGACATCACCCAAGGGAAGCATGTATAAGGAGAACAGTATTGGACCCAGAATTGAACCTTGAGGCACACCGTACTTGATAATAGAGAAGGGTGACATGAAGTTAAGTTATAAATGCTGACACAGAATTTCCTATTGGACAGATGAGAACCAGTCTAGTGCAGTGCCAGATATGTTAATGACTTTGAGAAGGGCGTCTCAGTGCTGTGGTGCTGAGCCAGTAGACAGAATCTTGAAATAAAAGGTAGTTTGAATAGTTGTCTCAAACCCAGGTTAAAACATAATTAGTAAAAGCTGTTAAAAATAATTAGTAAAAGTGTGGCCACGGGAATGAGTTTAGCCCATGTTGTTGAAAGTTAAGAGTTAGTGATATTTAAAAAATCAGCAGCAGGGGCATTAGAAAAGTCACCAACATGAATATTAAAATCACCACAAAGAACAATTCTATCATAATTTAAAACAAGACTGGATAAAAACTCAGGTCCGCTGAACTAGCCTACCACAACAGCACAACGTCTCTGCTTCAGCATCTCAGCAGAAAGCTTAATGTTACAATCTATGCATCCAATCCACAGAGAGGACCCGACACAAGGTGTATGGCTAGTAAAGAATGTAGGCTACGTTAATTTTGGCTATATGTAATGGCTAGTTGACAATGTAAATCAATGTGGTGGCTAGTTATGATGTCCCTAAGGTTTTGTTCAAGATATTTTTTTTTTTTTTGCATTTTGGGTAAACTTTCGAGAAAATATCACAGGTTTGGGCATATGGGTCGAAAACTGACAAAGCAGCATTCTGAATAGACTAAGTTAATAATGTACAGAAACTTTGCATGCATTCCACTTTCTCTTCTCCTCTCTTTCTCAATCTCTCTCTCTCTCTCTCTCTCTTAAACACACACACGCCAGTTGGATTCCAGCAACAGGAGTACAGGTTTCTTTAGTCTAGATCTTCCCATGGGTCAGGGGAGAAAGAGAGCACCCTGGAATAAAATCCTAGGATTTCTTTTTTGAAGAAGAAATTAAATTTGCAAAGTAAGCACTCTGGGCTTCTTTTACTAATGAATTAAAATAATATTGGAGATCTTTGAGATATGGGCGATGCACTTCTAGCCCAGTGGCTTTCCATAGCTGTTCAGTCCTGTAACACTTTTGTCCCAGGCAGCGGACAGCGTCTGTCATACACGGAGAAGTGTTGCAGATAGCCCTAGTCCTGACCTTTTTTAAAAGGTGCCACTTTGTCCAGTGACATGGATGCTCATTAAAAGATTGTTAATTGTTAATCACTGTACATTGTTAAATCAGTATTCATATTAAACTAGGTACTTTCATTGCATGCATCCCAGGTCAACGCTATCAACATAATAACATATTTCTGACCTGCTAAGAGTACCTCTGCCGCTTCAGCAGAATTCGCCTGGTGTTTCCTGTTTCTTAGTTGTAAGTTTAAAAAAAAATTGCTGTAATTTCCATGTGTGTGTGAGCAGCTTAGGAAGTAATTGATACAATTGTATAAATATCACAGTAAAAATGTGCTGAGAACTGATCAGCTGTACTCTCAGTAATGATGCGGGAACGCAATGTGTGGGCGAGCGTCAGAAAGTGATGGTGAATGCGAGCGGAGCAGAGGAAAAGGTTAGCAGTGAAGTCAATCTGGCAGTAAATGTACAGTGTAGATTACAGTGTTAGCCTTTCCTGCTAGCTTCCGCTGTCTGGGCCTGGTGTCTTCCTGGTCTTCTGTCTCTGAAAGAGCTGATACACATCCTCTTCTGCCTGTATGTCGGGAGAAGATGAACCAGACAGTGATCAAAGCTCTTTATTTTCCTCTCAGTAGCACATTTCTTAATAAATTTCACTTTCTCCATATGGACAGATTCTACTTTTTGTTATTATGTTCTTACACTTCCACTTAGTGTTTTTTTTTGTCCACCCTCTGTCTTCATCTCTTTACTTATATTGTATTGCTGCTGTCTAAGTTGTGTGTGTGCTTGATAAATGTCAGTATTTGATACAATATTTAACATTAACCTAAGGGTGTGAACTCTAAACTGTTTATGGTTAAATGAACAATATATTTGCAATGATTACAATGATTTACTTCTGAATGAACTGTTGAGTAACATTTAATTGAGGTGACTGGAAATCATAATTTTACTGTACTTCAGTACTGTACCACTGATACTAAAACATGTCCTGTGGCCTTTTGTCAGCTGTTACTTATTATTCTTTACTGCTTAAAGCACCAAAATCCTTACTATGCTTTACTTTGCTAAACATTGCTTTGATTGAAGTGCCATCTTTGTGTTTGTTGCAGGTATTTTACAGCATCCAGATGGAACAGTCCTGAAACAGCTTCAGCCTCCACCCAGAGGTCCACGAGAGATGCAGTTTTACAGCATGGTAATACCTATGCATTCATAACCTTTATACTCTCACACAATCACATACAGAAGGGGGACACAACAGTGTGAACACCTGTAAAATATACTTATGGCTCATTATTTTCAGTTGATATGTCTTCATAAATATAAAAACAAGTGTTCATATATTTATTAGTGGGAATGCTGATTAAACATTGTTTTATTGTATTCTTTCTTATTTTTCTTATTCTTCTTCCATACGTTTTTTCCATCGCTACAACTTCTGCATACTTTCAACTACAGAAACCATTCAGCTATCAAAATGTTCAGCTGTTTAAGGACATGGGTGCTTCTATATAGCTTTTTTCTACTTTTTAAAATATTAAGCTTTTTTTCAACAATTTTTTACAATGTAAGTCAATGGAGCAATTTGCACAATGCAAATACCACCTAGAATTGTACAACAGTCTTTACTACTACTGCTACTGCTGCTACTGCCACTATAGTCTTTACTAATTCTACTGCCACCACTACAGTCTTTATTACTTCAGTCTTTAGTACTACTACTACTTCTACAGTCTTTACTACTTCAGTCTTTAGTACTACTACTCCTACTTCTACAGTCTTTACTACTACTACTGGTACTACTACTACTACTGCTACTACAGTGATTAATACTGCTGGTACTACTACCACTACTACTGCAGTCTTTACTACTACTGGTACTACTACTACTACTACTGCTACTACAGTCATTAATACTGCTGGTACTACTACCACTACTACTGCAGTCTTTACTACTACTGGTACTACTACTACTACTGCTACTACAGTCATTAATACTGCTGGTACTACTACCGCTACTACTGCAGTCTTTACTACTACTACTACTACTACTACTCCCACTACAGTCTTTTACTACTCCAACTATTACTACTATAGTCTTTAATACTACTACTGCTACACTCTTTACAACTACTAGTCTTTACTACTACTACAACTACTAGTCTTTACTACTACAACTACTACTATAGTCTTTACTACTACTACTTCTACTGCTACTACTGCCACTACAGTTTTTTACTACTCCAACTATTACTACTATATTCCTTACTACTACTACTGCTACACACTTTACAACTACTAGTCTTTACTACTACGACTACTACTGCTACTACAGTCTTTTACAGTCTGTGGCCTAGTGGTAGAGCGCGTCGTCCACCAATCGGAAGGTCGGCGGTTCAATCCCGGCTTCCCTCAGCCCACTAGGTGTCCTTGGGCAAGACACTGAACCCCAAATTGCTCCCGAGGGCTGTGCCTTCGGTGTGTGAGTGTGTGTGAATTATTAATTATGTTCTTTGTACTGATGAGCAGTTCTGCCATCAATGTGTGAATGGGGTGAATGCGATATGTAGTGTGTGAAGCGCTTTGAGTGGCCAGAAGACTAGAAAGACGCTATACAAGTACAGTCCATTTACCTACTATGTACGATCTTCGAACCCACAAATGCAGAACACACTAGTAGTCTTTACAACCAATTCACACTTTATTTAGATGTTAGCAGGAATAGTGGGAAGGAGTGTAGTTGTTCGGAGCGAAGCCTTCGGCGTCAAACTTGATAACCCTGGAAGACTAGCATTGATTCCAACTTGGAGCCTGAAGCAGCGGTCACCCGTCTGACTTGACGCTGCGTGGGTCTGGACAGGCAGACTGGTCCGTGAGGCAGGATGGAGGCGATACCATGTAGACCTGGGCTGGCCGTGGGGGCGAGGTGGTGGTGGTGTGTTGAGAATGACAGTCGGCAGAACCCAGATCACGGAGCAGGTAAGATGCAGAGGGTCTGGCTCTGTGGTGGAGTGGTAGGAGACAGACAAAGTGGAACTGTCAGAGACAGGCAAGGTGAAGGTGGCTGGAGAGATAGGCAGGCAAACTGACAGGAATCCAGGTAACGAAAGGAACTGTGATCACCGGCACAGGATAATCAATGTACGGGGACGATCTGGCGTTGGTGTAGTGGGAGAGCCTGGTATTTAAGCTGTGGAGACTGATGGGTTGATAGAAGACAGGTGTGCCGGTGATCAGCAGCAGGCGGGGAACCATGTAGCCAGACCAGAACACATATGCGCGCACACACACACACACACACACACACACACACACACACACACACACACACACACACACACACACACACATATCTAAAGAAGAGTCAGGGACACACAAGAAACACAAGGGATGGGGAGGATAGGGTGGCTGACTATAACACATTTACCATTTACTACAGTGTTTACTACTACTACTGCTGCTATTACTACATTCATTAATACTACTACTGCTGCTACTCTCTTTACAACTACTACAGTCTTTACTATTACTACTGCTACTACTGCCACTACTACTACTACTACTGCTACCACTACTGCTACTAACGACACTACAGTCTTTACTACTTCAATTATTACTACTATAGTCTTTACTACTACTACTGCTGCTACAGTCTTTACTACTACTACTACTACAACTACTGCCACTACAGTCTCTACAATAACTATTACTGCTAAAGTCTTTACTACTACTACAACTACTACTATAGTCTTTACTACTACAACTACTACTACAGTCTTTTCTACTACTACTACTACTACTGCTACTTTTGCCACTACAGTCTTTACTACTACTACTACTAGTACTACTACTACAGTCTTTACTACTACTACTACTACTAATACGGTCTTTACTACTACGGTCTTTAATGCTACTACTACTATAGTCTTTACTACTACTACCGCTACTATTACTACATTCATTAATACTACTACTGCTGCTACTCTCTTTACTACTACTACTACATTCTTTACTATTACTATTGCTACTACTGCCACTACTACTACTACTACTATTACTACAGTCTTTACTACTACTACTACTATTACTACGCTACTATTACTACATTCATTAATACTACTACTACTACTGCTACTCTCTTTACAACTACTACAGTCTTTACTATTACTACTGCTACTACTGCCACTACTACTACCGCTACTACTACTGCAGTCTTTACTACTACTACTGCTACTACTGACACTACAGTCTTTACTTCTCCAACTATTACTACTATAGTCTTTACTACTACTACTGCTGCTACACTCTTTACAACTACTACTACTGCTGCTACACTCTTTACAACTATTACAGTCTGTACTGCTACTACTACTACTACTACCGCTACTACTACTACAGTCATTAATACTGCTGGTACTACTACCACTACTACTGCAGTCTTTACTACTACTACTACTACTACTGCCATTACAGTCTTTTACTACTCCAACTATTACTACTACAGTCTTTACTACTACTACTACCGCTACTACCGCTACAGTCATTAATACTACTACTACTACTACTACTACCGCTACTACCACTACAGTCATTAATACTACTACTACTACTACTGCTGCTGCTGCTACTCTCTTTACAACTACTACTGCCATTACTACTACTACCACTACTACTACTACTACTGCTACACTCTTTACAACTACTACAGTCTTTATTACTACTGCTACTGCTACAGTCTTTATTACTACTACTACAGTCTTTACTATTACTACTACTACTACTGCTACACTCTTTACTATTACTACTACTACTGCTACACTCTTTACTACTACTACTACAGTCTTTACTATTATTACTACTACTACTACTGCCACTACAGACTTTACTACTCTAACTATTACTACTATAGTATTTACTACTACTGCTACACTCTTTACAACTACTGTCTTTACTACTACTGCTGCTACTACTGCCACTACAGTCTTTACTACTATAGTATTTACTACTACTACTACTGCTACAGTCTTTACAACTACTACTGCCACTACAGTCTTTACTACTCTATTACTTCTATAGTCTTTACTACTGCTACTACTACTAGTACCACCGCTACTCCTACTACTTTAGGGGCGGCTACTACTACTACTATAACAGTTTTTACTGCAGTGTTTAGTAGTAGTACTTGCAATGCATTTGAGCTTTAAGATTTTTCAGGCATTTAATTACTGACTTTCTTTCAGCAGTTTTGCAAAATCATTTCAGCTTTCAGCATTTCCACACATTTTCAGCAGGAAATACAATTTTTCTAGTTTTTATTATTTATTTAAAAAAAACTGTTCAAAATCTGATCTAAAAAATAAATCAATCAAAATAAATCATTCAAGAATCTAGGTGAAAATTAGATCCTAATAATAAAATTTGCAGAACAAACATTCTGAAGTTTCACCATTTCTTTAGTGCAAAAATTAGCTGTCTGAGATGTCACTGCTACAGAAGATCAGGTGAAAATCAGTCTAGTGTGAAAAATTAAGCTTTTCAAAAAATCTGTGCTTACAGAAAACGTGAAAACAATTACCCACCTTAAATATAATCAAATGCTTCACTTTGCATTTGTTATCATTGCTTTGATTACATAGCCAATTGATAAAATTTTGTTGATATTAAGGCTTCAGTTATTATTTTTATTATTGAGTAATCTGTTGATTTCTTTTAAATACATTTTTTATTATTATTTTATATCTGACTTTGTTTGATGAATAACTTCGCCGATTATCAAATTCTTGTCAATTCATTTTCTGGCAACCGACTAATCATTTCTGCACTAGTTAATATTGCAATTTGTTGTTCAGCATCAAATTGCATATTGTAACATTTTTATATTGCGTAATATCATTCTTTGATACATTGTTACACCACTACTTATAATGCAGTAATGAAATAGTGTAGGATTTTAAAAAATAAATAATTTGAGCTGTAAATGTTTGTAGGAGCATTTACCTCTAGTTGAGTCTCATTGACTTGTTCAACAGCACTTTCAGTACAAAGTGGATGAATGGATGGATGGAGAAATGTAAATTCTTAGTAATCAATATAAATATTAGACATTCCATATGGGTCTATGTAATCACACAGTGGCACATGTGTGTCTGCTGCCTCAGCTGCATCATGTCTGCCTGTCTCTTGACCAAACCAATTGACTAATCCAACAACACACACATCTCACATGGAACCAGCATCCTGCACAGGGCCAGAAGTCAAGTTAAAGTTGGAAGAAAAACATTATTGAGCTGTTCCAACACAGCATTAAGTAATATAATTTAAGATGTACGTGCAGTTTTATTTTTTGTAGTTATTTTTTTGCTCTATAAGGTTTACATTAACAGGACATATTTAACAATATGGGGCTGGTTTAATGCTGTATGTTGTGCTAAACTTTTACTATTTTCATGCTAATAAATTCTAATTGTTCAGTTTCCAACAGAATTGTGTCAACAGCGTGGAAAAGAAGAAAAAAATAATAATTACATTGAAATTATACTGCATTTCACCTGTATTAGTAATGAAATGATTAGTTGATTAATTGATTAGTCAATCAACAGAAAACTAACCATCTTTTGGTTTTGGACTGTTGGTCAGACAAAACAAGCACTTTTGGATGTCACCTTTACTACTATTTTTCAATATTTTCTGACATTAGATAGGCAAAACAATTAATTCAGTAATCCCAAAAGTAACCACCACATTAAACTATAAAGAAAATAATCATTAGTTGCAGCCCTACACTAAACATGCAGTATCCACCTGCATGTACAGTATAGTATGATGATGGCAATGTGTGTGTGTGTGTTTCTGTGTATTTATGTCCTAGGTGTATACGGAGGACTGCTGTGATCCATGCCTTCTGGAGCTCCAGAAGCATCTGCCCAAGTACTACGGCACCTGGTCATCTCCTGACAGCCACAATGGTAAGACCAATTACCAATATTATCGGCCAACAGTTTTTAAAAAATGTTTTAAATAAACACAACATTAACTAACAGTCTTGGTTTTTTTAATTATGACCGAGATACACACTGAGCAGGAGATTTTACAGTTGAAAACTAAACTTGTCAGTGTTCCCTGGTGGACAAACCAGATAACAGTGTCACCAGAACCCAGTTTGGCATTTCTGTCCTGCAAGTTGTTGTTATATACAGATATATCTACAGTAAGCTAATATCCACTGAAATATTGATCTAGCTCTGCTGGCAATCCCTCTGACCCTAGTGTATGCTGGAATAGGTCTAGCCCCCTGCAGCTCTCAGTGGGACAAATGGGTAAAAGCCCCATTAGTTTCACTTTAAGGAAAGATGGTAATGGCAATTTCAGCTATACAAGCAAAGTATCATTAGCTATTGTTATTTTTTCAAAATGATTCTTCTTATTCTTATAAATATTATGTAATATTGATGTGATATGAGGGAGGTTTTTACTGCAGGTTTAATAAACTGTTGGGTAAAATCCTCCCACATCACACTGTAAATATTTCTCTTGTCAGACATCTGATGTTGAAAAAACATAAGACATATTGACATTAGGCCTGGACCCGAATATTCGACTATTTGAATATTCGTGCGTTGGGTAGGTATTCGATTTTCAGTATGATATTCGCACACACACCTACACCTCTGTCTCTTACTGCACACACACACACCGGCTTGCCCCGCCTCTTTCTAGTTCTGTCTCGCTATATCATACAGCGACAGACATATACAGGCCATATGTCTGCTCTGTTTACTTCCTTTGTCAGCAGTATGTTTTATAAAGTCGCCCAAGAAAAACTCGCGTTTTGGATTTTTTCACCCGCAATTCTGTTTTCACAACAGCAGGTGAGCCGCGTGTGGAGGAGGCTTGTTGTTAATGAGTAGCCTATCTAAACGATGGACATCTGCACCAACCAGGTGTGTTCACTGTTGCTTTACCTGGTCCGTGCTTGTAAAATATCCTCCGTGTCTGCGTAGAGAACGTCTGTCTTTCTCTCTCTGTGTTTCTGTGCAGAGCATGTGTGATGGTCAGTATACCTGTATGGGAGGGGTAGAGCGAGGGGAAATTGTCCGCTAGTTAATCGATCGCGGATGGCGTCGGTCTCTCAGACGGCTAAAAAATTTAAATAAAAAGTCATGCTCACCAAAAGCCAACATCAGTCTCATGTAAATAAGCTAGTAATAACTCCATACCTGCACATCATCATTCTTGTATCTATGCCACTGCCTCAGACCTGTACTTGAAGCTGGAGGATGTGACTCGACGCTTTGTCAAGCCATGCATTATGGATGTGAAGCTTGGCCAGCGGAGCTATGATCCGTTTGCCTCGCAGGAGAAACGGGAACAGCAGATCAGAAAGTACCCACTGATGGAGGAGATAGGCTTCCTGGTCCTTGGCATGAGGGTGAGTTTGACCTTTTGTGGAGGATCTTTAATCTATCAGTGTTATGATTTCAAATCTCAGAGTGGGGTTTATATAATATTTTTCTTTTCTTTTAGTTCAAAACTGGTGTACTTCAAACTGGGAAAAGGCCTCTAATGACACTCCATTAGACCTGATCAGAACAACTAGGAAATGTACATTTAATCAAGCTTTTCATCCTGGTTAAGATTGATTAATGCCTATTTTGCATTAATAATTTAAATAGGCCTATATTTTAAGGCTCTATTGAGGTTTTCTCAAATGGAGTTGTTGGAGTATTCTATGAAGGGTCACATTTTATTTATTTTTATATATTTATATAAGAGGTGTGTGTGTGTGTGTGTGTAAAATTTATTTATTTATTTTTTTTTTTTTTTTATCTTGGTGGTCTCAGACTAATTACACCATTGAACTGCAGCTACTGAGATGATCTTCACTGACAGAATACACCTGGAAAGCATTCCCAGCCACTTAACTGCTACTTTAGTAATTCAGCTACTAAATACATGCACGTGTAAATTTAATAAAAAGGCGCAGTACAAATATGCCCTGTGCTTTTTCACATCTCACGGTGACTTTCCATCTATAATAACTAACAACATAATCATCGTTTTCTGCCAAGCAATGGAGAACCACTATAAGTGGTGATTCAGGGTCTCTGTATTATTAAAGACAGAACCTTACGCTATCTATCTTACAACAGCTTCTGGGTATTCTCAGCCAGTCAGAGAACAACCAGTTGAATAATGGGTTTTAATATCCAACAAACCCTGGTGACACAAACTTAAAATCAGAAATCAGACAGGATTAACAGGAAATCTAAATACGTAGTGTATATTTATCTATGTTGCTCCTTTTGGTCTGTTTATTCTAACACAAATCTTTAAGAAAAGTTGTAAATAAAAGCACAGTTTTCATTGCCTTAATATTTTTGGAAAACCTCTTCAGCTCAATTTTAAAAGCAAGCAGGAGGGGCCTAGATTTACTAAATTTACATTTATGTTTGTAAAATTTGGCTGTTAAAAAAAAGATATAATACTAAAAAATAGCATCTTCCTTTTGGTAACCTAAGATATGAAACACCCTTTAAAAAAAAATTCTAAGAAAAAATACATTTTACTAATTTGAGAACATCAGACCAGAATTTTCCAGTGTGGATGCAAGACCAAAACAGATAAATGCAGTGTTTGGGAACTGGATCAGAAGGAGCAGCAGGTATTGTAATCCCTTTTGTATTTAAGAAGAAATGATTTAGCTGGGTAGTATTTATGGAATAGTCTAAATGTGACCTCACTTCACTTAATTTGTTATTGGGTACTTAAAGGGCAAAGTCCAGACTTTTTTCAAGATATATTTTCCACAACATCATCCCAGTATGAAACTACAGCAGGCACTGTGACAATATCTCTTTGAAAAAGAGCTGCTTCTTCTTCTTCTTGCTACAACAAGTTGAAAAATAGATCTTACTTGTTACACAGATGCTTCACAGTAAAAGCGTTTACTCCCCTGTAAGGGTACTTTTGTGTCTTTATTATGCAATCAAACAGACTAGGTTTGAGAGCAAAACTTTCCACACTGCAATCAAAAAATAGATTTGAGAGCAAAACTATCAACACTGCAATCAAAAAATGTTTTATTGCAAGTAAAGTTAATTTGTGATTAAAAATGTATTAATGCAAATCCAAAAGTTTTGTTTTCGAATCTAAAAGTTTTGCTTTTGAAACCAAACGTTTTGCTTGCTGTTGAGCTAAGTCATCGTGGGCAGGACCTACATTGAACGATGTAAGACACATTTCTATTGGCCTGTCTCAATTGGAGTGACAGTTTGGCAACATCCACTGTTAGTAAACGGGAGAGGGAGTTTTGAAGTCCATGGAGAAGACAGACAGACAGACAAATCAGTGCACAGGTAACTTCCATCTTAGTAATAGCAAGAATGTTATGTTTGAACTGGTGCACGTCGATTGCTTTTGTTTAACGATCTGTGATATTGTAATGTGTTAAACAATACATATTAATTTGTCAGCCTGTCGCTGCTAGCTTTGCTCAATAAGCTAGTCCCTACCGTTACGTGCCCAGGCTGCCTATTAGCCTGCATGACATTGTGCATGTAGCTAGTAGTTAACAGGACTATTTAGGTTCAACCATCTAACGTTAATTAATTCTATATTTGTGACGTGCTGTACTATTTTATCAGCCTGTAGCCAGCTTAACGTTAGTTAATGTTAGTCACTTTCTCATCTTAGGTGTCACGCTAGCTAAGCTGTCTGGGTTCCATCCCCCTGTTTTCATGCACATTTTAAATTTTAATAATAATAGCGGCAGAGCTGTGATCTTTCAAATCTGTGTGGAGCGATAAGGAGACTGTAACCTTCCTCACATGAAACAAACATAAATGTCACATTTCCATCGTGTTTTCTACATTGTTTTTTCACCGTTTGAGGTTTGATTGGTGCTCACTCAATTACGTCATCTTGTTGCGCCCTCGTATTCTGCAATGGTATAATGGCACCAGACTGGCAAATTGGTGCCACCTACTGCTTATCTCAATGAACCAACTCCTAATAATCACATTACGGTAGTGGATGGAAAGAAGCGTTCATTCACATTTTCTTTTGCTGATTTTTGGCCCACCAACCAAAATTACCTTTGGGAATATGGCTTTATGCTTACCTAGCTTTATAAGTATGGGAATGTGTAGTGACACGCTATTATTGATGTTACTGGTGGTGAAAATTGCTCAAATACATAGCTGACGTGAGGTATTATGGCCTTTTCCACTCAATGATAATATTTTCCCTTGTCTTCATGGCAGAATGGAAAACCAACCTAGCAGATCACAGGCCCAGGTAGGCTATTGGCTCATTTCTTCAAATTCATATGCACATTTGGTCATGGTGTTGTCATTGTGGGAAATGAGAGATAAAATATGACTTGTTGTCAAGTATTGTACAGCTCGTGCATGACCTAAATCAATTGTTAATAACATTTAGAGATAAAGATCTGTCACACAGATCTGACAGATCGCAGGTCTGCTGCTATTATTAAAATTGAAAATGTGCATAAAAACAGGTGGATGGAACCCAGACAACACATCACAAATATAACATTAACTAACGTTAGATGGTTGAAACTAAATAGTCCTGTTAACTAGTAGCTACATGCACGTCATGCAGGCTAATAGGCAGCCTGGGCACGTAACAGTAGTGACTAACTTATTGAGCTAAGCTAGCAGCTACAGGCTGACAAAATAATGTATTTTTTAATCCATTACAATATCACAGATCATTAAACAAAAGCAATCGACATACACCAGTTCAAACATAACATTCTTACAATTACTAAGATGGAAATTATATGTAAACATACCTTCAGCGTAGGTCCCGCCCACGACGACTCAGCTGAACAGGACATGTTGGAAATAAGTGAATGAAATAGATATTGCTTTGTATGTAAAATGTCAATATAGGTAAAAAAAAAAACCTGCCTACTTATTGTAACTATATCAAGATAGTACACGTGACAATTATACATTTTTTCCAAATACCCCATCCCTAGTAACACGATAACAGAATTGATAACACCTTTCATACACACAATGATGATCAACATGAGATACTGTTGAACAGCTGAAATCGGTCAATGTTTAACCCATGTGATGTGTGAAATATTTTCAGGTTGTTGACTGAGCTGAACAGCACATAATCTCACGCTTGACCACACACACACACACACACGCACACACACACACACACAAAGTTGACCTCCATCCGTGTAAATAGCTGTTGTTCATCTGAAGCTGTTTGTTGAATCTCTGTAGAATTCCTAACCCTAAACTCAGGCTGTGGAGCAGTAAACACGCATCATGTCAGTGTTTCATTAGTTTGTCCACATGGGTGAAACAGACGAATGACAGGAAAGAGAGAACTTCTTATCTGTTGGAAAGGAAGAGAGTCAAGTAGCGAAATCTTTATCACATTGATCATATTCCATTGCAACCTGCTGTCAGTATCATCAGTAAGTGTCCTGATTTGGGTTTTCCTGCCTGCAGCAAGAAACAAACAAAAAACATCCACTGAGCTGAATTAACTGTTTTCTGTCTACACTTAACCTTTCTATGAAGTTATTGGTATGATCATAATGATGTGGAACACAGGGCATTGTTTGAAATGTTTGGAGACTGACACCAGTAGTTTAATTGAGTTTCAACTTGTGTTTCTTTAAATTGTGTTTCAACATAGCCTGCCAGTATAATAAGACATTACATATTCTGAGATATTTAAATAAACAAAATTACTAAAATGAAGATGTTAACAAATTGTATGCTGTACATATTGTAAAGCCCCTTGAGGCAAATTTGTGATCTTATTGGGCTATATAAATAAAATGTACTTTACAAATAAATATGAACGTGTTAAGTTTGGCTGATTGGCAGAAAAGGATTTTTGAAAAATATTTGTATTTCACCCCTTTAAGCAGCAGACACTCAGGAAGACTCTTCCAAGAGGGCAGGGCTTAAGCAACACAAATTAGCTTAAATTTCTGAGTTCTCAGACCATTTTCACAATTGAGAATGACTTCCAGATGGGAGCCGAAACGTCTTGATTCTGAAAACGGTGTCCAGTGCTGGGGGTGGATGATAATGAGAATGATAACAATAGCAATAAGACCAACAACAATTGCAGTAGTGGCTGTCAAGCTGGAACAAGGGAGCAGTAGGAGCCCTGCAGTCATAAATCCAGACAGAAATACCTGATATTGAATTGAATTGTAACCTTGAAATTGAATCATGGATTTGGAGAATCGTGACACCCCTACTTTTTAACATATAAAAAATAGGGACAGCAAAAATAGTCTATTTGTTGCATTAGTGATATTTAAATATTGCTGTTACAGTCGGAACCGGAACCAGACAACGCTGCACATGCGTTGGTGCATTTACTTGGGCGTGTGCACAGGCGTCTGTTTTAGAGACAATGGCGAAGATTAAGTTGTTTTGACTGTGGGATGAAAAGTTTGATTAACCCGTCATCATCACAAACAAATGCTGGTATTTTGTATACCAGGAATTGAGGGGTGGACACGTTAACTGATAACACTAGATTAGAGAATATTCAAATTCTGTAAAGTATCAGATAAAACACAAACTTCGGTTCAGTTACTGTATAGAGTTTAAGGGTACCGACCGATTTACGTCGGTACTACAGAGTACCGATTCACGTTAAATCAATCAGTGCCAAATTTCGGTACCTGAGAGCGCATCTGGGTGAGAGAGTAAAGTATAAAGAGAGAGAGCGAGAGTGACTACATCACCCCTGCTGCTTGTTCAAGTCACAGGGACACGTGTGAGTAGTGAGTGTGTGGTTGAACAGAGAGCGAGTGGCGGAGTGTGACAGTGAATGCACCACACCAGCTGTCTACGTCGGAATCTGACAATTCTACCGCAATGTCGCCTAGCGACTCGTTGGAAAGAATTAGTTGCAAGGCTTCCTCAGGTGTGTACTGTTGTTTGCCATTTTGGTTTGGCTTTCGGTTGTGCTCTGTCATGCAAATCAGTTTTTTGCATGTTTGTTTTCACGCAAACAAATACACACCTACTTCGTCTCTGTGTTTATTCAAATGTCCCAAAAAACATGTCAATTGGTGGAGTAGATGATGTTATGGACAAACGTAAGCCTGGACATTTAAATTTTGAACCAACACAACACAACCAACACGGGGAGTGGAACTAAATGTCGACAACCATTGCCCATTGGCTTAGAGGAAGAAACAACGTGGGTTTCCTTGACGAATCAATGCTGCAGAACGTGATGGCATAAATACGTTCACTACAGAGCGCCTGAATGTCCAAATGAGAAATACCTGTAAAGCTGAGAATCTCTGCTTTACCTGACTTTTTAAAGCATGTGGATAGGATTAGCCATTCAAAAGTTAATAAACATTTTAGAACAATAGCTTTTTTTTTAGCCGCGGGCGTCGGTCTAGGTCTTAAGCTGACATATAACTGCATAGTATCTTAATTACTCAAAATATAAGGTGACTAAAAATGGCAACAAAAAAGCGGATGCATGGTTGCCAGCCTGGCACTAACTTTTAAAAGTTAGTGTTGAGCCCTGTCCATATTTTATTTCTAATTAATACAAAATTACACAATTTATCTTTGAAAACAACATTGAAATTAAAGCTCCATAGACGATTTTTTATTTTCAGTGTACACCACAGCATTACCCTGTTATATTTATAATGTACCTGATTGTGAAACTAAGTGTCCCTGTTATATTTATAATGTACCTGATTGTGGAACTAAGTGTCTACAACCATTGCCCATTGGCTTAGAGGAAGAAACAACGTGGGTTTCCTTGACGAATCAATGCTGCAGAACGTGATGGCATAACTACGTTCACTACAGAGCGCCTGACGATTTTTTATTTTCAGTGTACACCACAGCATTACTCTGTTATATTTATAATGTACCTGATTGTGAAATGTAGCAATGGACATATCATTTTTATCTTCAGATTCACAATGTGGTACCTAGGCTGAAAATTTAAATACAAACTCAGCTTTTGAATTTGTCCGTCATGGTTTTAGCAGAAGAAAATAAATAATAAATAATTTCCTAGACCTGTTATTTCTTCAAACCCAGTGGGTAGGACAATCCAGTCCTGGAGGTCCATACTACTAAGGCTGTAAATATCCAACTTGAAAGGCCTAACACGGCAGCGGCGGATGGCCACCCACCATTGAGTCTGGTTCTATCCAAGGTTTCTGCCTCTTAAAGGAAGTTTTTTTTTCTTGCCACTGTGGCCAAATGCTTGCTCATGGTGGGATTTGTTGGGTCTCTGTAAATAATATTATAAAGAGTACGGTCTAGACCTGCTATATAGGAAAAGTGCAATGAGATAACTTCTGTAGCAGTTGTCGAGCAGGAACATGGGGCCGCAGGTGGCCCACAACCACAGATCCAGACTCTGCAGCTCCGGAGGCAGAAATACCTGCTGAAAGTGACAGGAGAGAGGAGAGAAACGAGAAAGCACAGAACTACGGGAGAGAGAAGATGTTGAGTTAGTAACATGCAAAGAGTGTGTTTATCTTTTGGGTAAATTTATTTGCACTCAATAGGCTGTCAAATCTACTGATGCATTTCAACATGAAGCCTTCATCTGAGCAGAAAGCTCACTTTTTAAAGGACTCGTGATCACCAGTCAACAGAAAACAATTGCACCTCTACACTTGTTTCTTCTTACACAACATATGATCAGGTTGGTATGTAAAATCTTATTTCTGCAGTATAGCTGTCACATAAATGTAGTGGACTAGAAGTATTGTAACAATCTGCTATCACTACCACGTGAGTTATTTTATTTTGGCTCATCACACACCCATCGCTGTCACAGGCACACCCACACTCGTAAACCAATCCATTCATTCACCTTATTTCAAATGCCGATGACGCTAAAATCCAAGATGGCGCTGTGCTGTAAGGAAGTGGTGAGACTGTCCTTTCTCAGCAGTAAGTTGGCTGTTTGCCGTCCGTCTTCTTTGTTTTCTGCCTTATAGTCCTCGTGTACATAAATCGATTTGCTCTCTTGTGGAGATCTTCCTGGCTGAGCCTACTTTGGACCTTCCTTGGAGTTCTATGGCAGCTGCAGCGGGTAAAATCTGTGAGAAACTTATTTTGGTTTTCTTTTTTTTTTATTCTTTTTTGCAACCGAATTTAACTGAACTGATCGTTTCACAAGTGAACAGAATTGAACTCAACTGATTGTGGAACAGGAAGTGAATATAATTTTGTTTTGGGGAATTTGGGAAATACGGAGTGGAATTCAGAGCTTCTGGGAGGAACTACTTTGTGTTGGCCTTGTTGTTTTTGCCTGCACTTAATACACCTAACTGAATTGAGACTTATCTGTTGTGGTTTTGGCCTATACTATATGGTTTGCTTTTGGGAAGGTGTTCTTGAGGGTTCAAGATATGAATGTGAGGTTTTATTATGCTCTATGCTTGAGTCCTGTGTGCAGTTGACTAACTTAAAAATATTGCCTCACAAACCTGACGAGAATATTGTTCGGCGCTGACCCAACTGGCACCCCAAGCAACCCGTCATACAGTTACAGTATAAACTTGTTTAAAATGAATACGCAAGTATCTCAAATTTGTACTTAAGTACAGTACTTGAGCAGTACTTGTGTGCATTCATCCTGACACACAGTATTGTGTTTTTAAAAAGTTTGGGCAAAAGTTTGGGAAAAAGTAGTCATTGAGTCTGGTTCTGTCCAAGGTTTCTGCCTCTTAAAGGAAGTTTTTTTCGCCAAATGCTTGCTCATGGTGGGATTTGCTGGGTCTCTGTAAATAATATTATAAAGAGTACGGTCTAGACCTGCTCTTTAGGAAAAGTGCAATGAGATAACTTCTGTTATGAATTGGTGCTATATAAATAAAATTGAATTGAATAGTAGATTTAATCAATTTTAATGGCGTTTTGTGGGTTTGAATGTTGCCAGCTATGTATGAGCTTGTAAAAATGGGCCCAGATTTAGGTTGAATGGAGCTGAAGAGGTTAAAGGCAGCCAGTATTTTTTTTTAGTGCATTACTAGCCCAAGCTGTAATTTCATGGCTGAAAAACATGGAGTTTCGAACAGAGTATGTCTGGCACTGAGCTGGGAAAATTCCCATGCTAACATCTGTTATGTTTGTTTAGATAGAGGGGAGACTAATTAGTGGTAATTATCTTCCTGATGAAGATATGATAATGGGGGAGGAGTGAGTTAGAGAAAGATTGAAAGGAAAAGATAAAAAGAGGTGATTAAGTGTAGTGCTGAGAAAAGAATCTTCCTTGTCAAAATGTAAAACTGTGAAGCCCCTCAATCTGCAGTTTTGCTCAAGGACATAGCAAAGACTTGGGCCTTGTTCTTCAAATGTGTCTTAATTATTCCCAGATCTTGTTCATTCTCATCTAGCTAATTTGGTTCTTTGAACACAGTTTGAGGATTACTTTGTTATTCACAACTTCATCCAGGATTAACAATGTGCTCTTATTTTGAAATAAAGGCAAATGAGTAGAGAGTTGAAACCATGATCAGTGTTAATATGACCAAGTGATTGCAGTTATATGAGGTAGTTTGTTGGGAACCCTCCCAGCATGCACTGGGGCAGTAGATTCAGGGTTGGAGAGGCTCTCCCTAAACTACATTTGGATTGGTTCTTTCCGTGTACAAACCTTTTATTTATAGGTAACTCTTCATTATGAAAATTTAATTGTGATAATGCAACAGATCATTCTCAATAATCTGCATGTTCTCATCTAAAATCATAATTGTATTAACATTCTTTCATTATAAATCTAAAAAACTGAGCCATTTGTATCTAGAAATGAGATAATATATGGGGTTTACCCTACAACGTCTTAGTTATGATCCAGCCAACTGTCAATAAGCTGCACTTTTGTAGATTTCTGCTCAAGTACTTGTCTGACAACAATTCCAGATGCATTTTAAGCTTCAAAGAACTAAAAAATCCAGACTCATGTCAAATTGTCAACATAAGTCAGCATGCTGTCAGTTCACAACAAAATGAATCTTTGAGTCATGAACAAAATATGACAAGTGTATGTATACACAAATAAACATTAGCATGTTGTGTGTTTTAAGGACAAGGACCAACACAAATACAGCAAACACACTCTTAACATAATGTATTTTCCTATTTTTCAGGTGTATAAGGTGTGCAGTGACACGTTTGACTCCTACGACCAGCACTATGGGAGGGGACTGGTTAAGGACACCATTAAAGATGGTATATATGTGTGTGTGTGTGTGTGTGTGTGTGTGTTTATACATTTAAGTGTGTGCATAACTTGTGAGTTTTACCAATATTATAAAGAGTAAGAGATAACGTTATGAATTGGTGCTATATAAATAATATTGAATTGAAAAATATTTCACTAACACATTTAACAAGTGACTTACTACCACTGACAGTGACGTGTTGGAGGAACCTTTGAGAATAATTCAAGTGATCACATGCTCAATAGCGTGTGCCGACAGAGGAACAGCCAATCAGACACAACAATTTACAACTCTCCTCTCCTCTCCTCCAGGCCTGGCTAAATTCTTCCATAATGGTGTTAGTCTGAGGAAGGATGCAGTGTCAGCCAGCATCCACAGAGTTCAGCGGATCCTCCGCTGGTTTGAGTCCCAGCACCAGCTGGCCTTCTACGCCAGTTCCCTTCTCTTCGTCTACGAGGGCCTCCCCTCTTCTTCCTCCTCATCCCCCCGGTCTTCCCTTCTTAGCACCCATTCGATCAGCCCGACTGTGGGAAAAACTGCCACATTGTCATTGGCAGGGGACAGTGGTTGGGGTGGGGAGGGGAAAGCGAGACAGGAAGGGGCTGGTCAGGAAGAGGAAGTGGCTGAATACAACAACAACAACAACATTCAAGTGTCTGTGCCCTGGGACTACAGCCTGGCCACCATTTACACCAACCAAACAAAAGGTGGCCAACACCACTGTGCCAAGGGTCATCTCCATGGCAACAGTGGAGACGGTGATGCTGTGGAGACAGTGAGCTCAGTTTCTGGAGATAACATCTCTGAAGAAGACAACTCTGCATGGAAATGGACAGGTGAGTCGCAACAACCACCAAACAGAAACGGAAACAAATCGCAACTAGAAGGGAAGGATGAGGATGCAGAGAGGGAGGACAGCGGCAGAAGAAGGACAGAGGATGAGGAGCTAAAGGGACGGGGAGGTGATGCAACACAGGGGAGTGGAGGAGATGCGGCGGTGGAGGTCAGGATGATCGACTTTGCCCACGTTTTCCCGAGCGAGAGCCACGATCATGGCTACATCTATGGCCTCAAACACCTGCTGACGGTGCTGGAGCAGATCCTCTGTGATGCTGATTAGAGCTCTCACTCCTCCCTACCTTCTCTTTACCTCTTGACCTGCTCAGTGAACCACTGTCTCCACCATGTCAACCCTGAAAAGACAGAAACATTCAGAGGATAGAGGGAAGAATCAAAGAAGTGAATATGAAAACAGAATTATCATATTCATTGTCATCTCACCTGTTTGTGATGGTCCATCAGTCGTGTGTTTGTGTGTCTGTGAGCAAAGTGCAGGTAGTAGAGGCTGACAGCTGTGTTTTCCCTGTGATCAGCAGCACTACATGCACTAATCAATCCATGAAGGCATTACGACCCTGTACTTAAACACAACATTGTCAGCTGCATGGTTTACTGATGCTCAGACAAGCTCTACAGTGTCAACTGACTTCATCTTTAGTCCATTCAAAATGCATTCATAGAAAACAGAGTTTGATAAACACAATTTGGCCACTGAAATTAGCTGGCAGGTTTTTTTCAAAATTGGATATCAGTACACCTCAAATTAAGGGTGGGTTGGGCGATATGAAAATATATATTGAGAGATGATAGGAATTAGTCAACCACCAGAGATTTTTCTATACCACTTATACATAGGAGCTGTCCCTTTTTAATATCTCTGGTTGAATTCGGCCAGTGTGGGAAATGCTGCAACTCAGTGAGCAGCAGTTTTATGGCAATATCCATTTTACAGTACCTTGATTTTTCAGTTATGCAATTCACTCTATTAGCCAAAAGCAAACTTTCACATCTGTTCCTAACAATTTCTCGATGTCTAGGAAATTTACTATATAATAATATATGTATATTTTGCAGTATAAAGTTACTTGTACTGTGATAGAAGATTTTATCCATATCACCCACCCCTACCTCGAATTTAGTTTGACAAAACAATCCCAACTCAAGGTCCACTCACTAGTTTCACCAATAGCACTTTTAACAGTTTTGGATTAGGATTGGGCCCTCAGGATTCCACAGGAGTTTTTTGATGGACGGCCAATCCTTGAATTTTGTGATGGTGCCGCAGGATCAGGATTAGGGCCAATCCACATGTTTTTGAAAGTTAAATGCTGAAAATTGATTTTTTTAATTTGAATGAATTCAAAGTGAATCAGTGAGAGAGGGTTTTGTGTGCATTTTGGTTTAGATGAGGTGTACTATTTGACTATGCAGTCTGCCCGGGAAACTACCTAAACTTAGACACAGCACACTTAAACTTCATTCTGCAACAGCACTCAAAACATTTTTCTTTTATCAACATTCTGGGCATCTAGCTAACACTCATCCACAGAATTGGGTCATTTAGGTTTACAGTACACTGTCAAATTACATACAAACCTGCGCTGTGAAACAAAAGTCCCTTCGTTGGTCTCCATTGAAACCAGCAATTGAACAGCTAAATTTGGGTTCAGAATGGCCTCTTGAGGGTTAAACTGACAGATTGTGTGAGCATCGGGTAATATAAGAAGTCTGGCGAATGTTGAAGTTTAAGTCAGGTCGTCATTTTGTGTTTTTGTTTAAATCACTGTCTACAGGTATCTAACTCAGGTAAATGTACTGTAAGAAAAAATGCTTAATATTACTACTATTATCATGTCAGCAAGATGATCCTCATGCTGTCCGGTTGTTTAGTTCTAATCGATTGTTTTATATAGTCTTACTTAATGTTTATCTTATATCGTGATTGACCTTATCTCATCTAGGTTGACCTTTGAGTCATGTTTTTGACTGCTTAACCTTACATGTTGTATTACCATGGCTGTTTTAAATGTTGTACATGTTGGGCTGCCAAATCACCTCTCTGCTTTCTGAAGCCTGTGCTCTTTGCTGTGTTTATTCTGGTTATTTGGTGCCCCCCTCTTTCTGCCCTATCTTTAGGAATGGGATTATATTGTTGATGTCATACCGTGTACTGCCAATTTTTTTAGAAAACTTTACTTATTTTAAAAGGTAACATTGCTCATGAATGAGCTGGACTTAAGTGTCATTGCTCTAGCATTAACCATGAGTTATTCTATGATTTTAAGGTATGCGCAAGAATAGGAAAATCAACCATTTCCCTCCCAAATTCTGGTGGGTGATTGTTTGGAGGGGGGGTGGCTTAGTTTGGCTTGGCATGGTACAGATGGGCAAAAATGTAAGACTACTGGTTGCTTGTAAAACAGAAGTCAGCAAGTCCTTTTTCACACTACAGCAACTGGTTATTCAAGTTATTTAAGGCTGATACACAGACTGTTGCTGCGCATATTCTGTATACATTGGACAAAGCTAATATTTTCATGCCAGATATGTCAAAGGTTTAGCGAAACTGTATTAAGACCAAAGCTTTTCATTGAAACCAATGATATTCATTTAGATGTGATAGCCTTGATACATTATCTCATTTTGCCCAAAAAACAAATTGAGCTTAGTTTGACACAAAAGCAACATCTCATGGCCTTCAGATTATGTTTCATCTGCAGTTGAAGGCCTCAAGATGTTGCTGAAAGCTCTGGAAACTGGAGCTTGTAATCATTTTTGTCAATAACTATAGGCACAACTAAATAGAATTTGAGCTTGAAGGTTCATCCTAGAAAATGGAAATAGCAGTTTAACATTTTTATCCTAAATTTGATATGTTGTGGTCACAACCAGGAATGACTCCTGGATAGACTATGAAGTATGGAAGCCTGTCACCCAGAGATAGACAAGCCAGGGCAGGTTCACTGTCTAGTTTGTATTAATTTGATTCATTTCAAGTCAATTCGCCACTTCTATAATTTTACTTATTTCTGGCAGGGGAGTTTAAAAAGTCCAAATATGTTTGGTAATAAGCATCACTAAAGCACAATAGAAACTGAAAGTTATAGACTGAAGCTTTCATAGCAGGTTTTACAGATAGACACCACTTAAGATGTGAAGTAAATTTAGATCCTCACAGTCTGATCTGCAGTCAGTCATATATATTAGTCTAACCCTGCTTTCCAGTGTGCTGACAGCAAATGAAATGTTCTGTCTTACAGCTTTCTGTCTTTACACACAAACAAATAAGACATACATTTTATTGATTTGATGACTCAGCTCAAGTGCTCAACTGTGTGTTTTTAAGATCATTTGCTGTAAATTGTTTTCACTTTATCATCTTTAAATGCTAACAAGTTATTTTTGTGCCACTGTCTGGTCTTAAGGTTTCTTTACAGGTTTACTACTCCACACTGCTCTCTACACTAACACTGGAGCTGCTTTAAAATGTGAGGCAAAATCTCACTGCTCCAGTACGCTACAAACCCACTTTGATTTTAACCAATAATATGTAGAGGCCTCTTCATTTTATGTAGCTTGTAATATATGAATATAATGAACAATATGAATATCCTGATCTTTTATAAATTAACTTGATTAGATGTATTATTTTAATCTGAACCAAGAGACTGCAAACTATTAGAATAAAATATTTTCTCTTACATTTATTTTCAATAAACTTGATCATTTGTTTGAAATTATCAACGTGAAAGTTTAGGAGTCTTTTAAAGGATGTTTACAGGAGTTAGAGAATTTAAAAAAAAAAACATTTTTTTATCACTTTCTTATTATCTGTTGATGTCTTCATGTCATCTCTGTGTTTTGAATATTGATTATTGATCATTCCGGCAGCTCTTTGAATCTCCTCTCTGTGTTTCTAGCCTGTTGTGTCATTGCTAACTAACAAAAACCATATCTTGCATTTGTATACATGGCATTGTTGATGGCATTGTTTTAATGATTGACTGACTCATAGTGATGCAACTTTAACTCCCTTCAATTGGTGTAAAAGAAAAATTGTTAGAGACATTTTATTTCAATGTAGGTGGGCAGATTTACTAATAGCACATCCACTATATTCCTTACATTATACTGAATGTTAAGAAGCACCAGCATTTTAGTCCATTGAAAATTTTCCTTGTACAGGACCACAGAAGGGTTTATTACACATCATTTCTTCTTTACATTATAGCCAACCGAAGCAGAGCATACTGTTTCAGATTGCTGAATATGTTTTTCCAGACTCCTTTCAGGCAGTTATTGGTTTCCATTCCACATTATGTCTGCCTTTTACTGTGTCCTTTTTAAATGCGGACTGATTTTGAAAAGTCTGAATCACTGAATCAGTAACAATAAAAATAAAAGCATGTGAGTCTGGAGTGTGCCATTTGAATATTATAGGCTTTTACAGAATATGTAATAATTAGACTTATATCAACTGGTAAAATGATCAATTAAAATTACATTTGCATTTAAATTATGCAATATAAAAGTGAAAAAAAGCCTAAACCTTTACAAAAAAGGATACATTTATTAATTGATTATAATGAAACACTGTAAAGGTCTAAAATTATTTCAGTGGCATGCTCCAGGCTCATTGTGGTGGATAATAATAATAAGTATGTTTCAAGTCTACAGTTGATTGTCATACCACAGTGAAGTGGATAGACACCAATTGCTGCCTAGAAGGTAGAAGAAGATAAAATAGTTATACAATGTATATGCAATTTGTAGTAAATAGGTTAAAACATGCATGAATATTAATATGGTCATTTAGACCTTATTGAACTCTACCTGCGGACTGGTGGAATTGCAGCAACACAGGACGGGACATCACCCTTCCCAACCCAAAAATGTGGATGTGGCATGTTTGGAATGAAGAGCAGGTTTTTCTTTTCGGTGAAGAGTAACACAGGCCACCTCCTCTGCCTCAAAATGTTCCAGTATAATGTCTGGATGAACCTTTAACCATATTGTAAACTGATGTGACACAATTACATTTTAGTCACTAGGACTAAAATATGATACCAAGAGTCATATTGTAGAACATTTACTGAACATACTGCATCATGTCAGACTGATTCATGAAAATACAACCTGAGTGTGCAGTATCAGTCCAGCTCAGTTTTTGGTGCATCACCTGTTTTTCTGACTTTTCCCCACTGATGATTAGGATGCAAAATGTCAAATTGACAATGTCAGTGATGAGGTGAGACAGTCAAAGTGAATCTGTGTTAGGTCTGGCTGTATGTTGGTCTCTATATATGCTTTTCTCATTTGTTTACATTTCAATTGCTCACCTCATGACCAGGAAAGATTAGTTGGAGGCCAGGATATGACCAGTACCCAACAGATTGTTGGGTACTGGGTTTTTTCTTTGGTTTTTATTTGTCTATCATGCACTGCAGACTAATGAAATAGCTAATGTATGACATATGTCCTATGAATTTCTTTCTCCTGTGAACAATATACCTAACCAGTAGCTCTCCGTTAAAGGACCATAAAGGTGGTGTGGCTTGTTTTAAGCCATTAACCACACATCATGTGTACTGTACATTACTGCCAGCCATTTTCAAAGCATACTGTACACTGTAATGGAGACTGTTGTATTTCCATACATGTATCATGAGATCAGACTAGACTTTGTTTGATTAATGACAAAATGAATACAATTGGAAATCAAGCCATTAGAAACTGTATATCCCAATTAAGTTAGAGTAAATTAACCAAAGTGAAAATTCAAAGTTTTGGTAATGTAAAACTATAAGTTACTCTAATTCGGAGGAAGTTAACAGAAGTGAAACCCAAAGACATTAAGTTAAATCGTCTTATCTTACTGAACTTTGTTGCCTTGAAATATTGACTTTTCCTTTAGTTTTTCATTTTAACAGTGTATGTTTTTAGTTTGATATCCTTGAAAATCATGTTACAGAGATTTGAAACCTGCTGCAGACAGGTAAATACTTAATCACTTTTACTTTTTGTCAGTTACATGGAGAAACCTCCAAATTCAATGGACATCAATCTAAAACTAAATGAGATGCTTTGCAAAATGTACAGCAGTAATCAGAGTAAATGGGGTAAAACATGCAAAACCAGCAGTATGCATCCTTAATGGGGTCCAGGAAGAAAAAAGTGAAGACTAATGGAAGACTAGTGTCTTCTCAGCCAATCGGAATCCTTTGCTTTCAGTTAGGACCAACTGAAACAATTTGACTTTCATTTGTGTTTGAGCTTTCAGCTGCGCCAGTTGGGTTTCTAATGCTGCATTTATGTTTATGAGAAGAATCATCTCAACAGTTCAAACAAGCTCACACAATGAATAATATCTTTCACTACATTTATCAAATGTTTACTAACCTAAGCTGCATTCACCAGTTCAAAGCTGAGATGAACTGCGTTCTCAAAATATCTATGCTGTATCCCTTTTGACACAAATGCAGCATTAGGGAAAGAAAAAGATTTCACGCACACATTTTGCTAAAAAGCATTCTCCAAGTGCACACTTAAGTGTCTTCATGTGATGCCAAATGGAAACTTTCAGGTGAGAATGCACAGTGGGCAGTGGGCAGTGTGAATGCTTGTGACATGGTGGTGTGCTGCCATAATGAAAACAAAACCTGTTGAAGGATTCAAAGTGTTCCAGGTCCAGTTCAGCTTCTCTGCCAGTGTTGGATTTCTGTGAATCATCTGCTGAGAGATTTCCAACTGAAGTCCAACACATGGAGTTTAGTGAGGAACTGAACCTGGTTTCCCCTATAATTGAAACTGAGCTCTTAAACTCCTCATTGTGGATTATGACGAGTGTTTGAATTTTGATATACTGGATTTAACATGTCTTATAAATGAGCCTGAAGCAGAACAGAAAATATCAGTGTACATAAGAAGAGGAACTCAAAACAGTTGAAGTCCCTCTACACCTACAAACCTGATAACTCATTATTTTTTCAACAATAAAAATATTAATCAAACTGTTTGATGAGCGTCTTCATTTCTGGAGACTTTTTGTATTTTGGATCGTTTTGTATTTTGTTTAAAAAGTTGTCTCTAAATATAAGGGAAGAGTTAAGTTGATTTATTTAAAGAAATATTGAGCCAATTATCCCCCTAATCTTGTTTACCTTCATCTTATTTTCCACTTGGGTGTTAAAAGTAAAACCATTATTATTTTCTCTGCCTTTTTGTGTAAATCTTCTCTGGAACTATACCATGCTGTTTGGCCAATAAGTGAGTAAGATAGTAAATGGACTTAAAGGTGGGGTACGCAATTCTGTAGAAATCTAATACCATGATACAGAGCGAACAGCAAGTAATGTAACTAATGTTAGCTAGTTTGTAGATTAGCTTAGCTAGGTTGAGTGTAAGCAAACTGTCGCTACAGTTGCTGCTGCGAAGCTAACAGCCAGAAAGGACAAGGCGGTTTCCCAGAGCCAGCACACCAGTTTCAGACAGCGATACTCACAACTCTCCTGCTACTATAGCTAACATCACAACAACAGCATAGCTTGGCAAACTAGAAAAGTAAGCTGAATGTCCGTGGCCAAGTCATTTAACGTTACCTGACATACATCATGGCTGGAATAGTGTGTGGCTCGGTCCAAGTCACTTTGTTTATTTCCCATTTACAGAGCCAGCGCTGTGTACAAACACCAGAGTTTTTTTTCAGCACACACACTAAACGGACAGCTAGCGGACCGTGAGGAGATCTTCGCTGAATTTGACTTGAATTTAATATTCACGTGGACGTCAGTAATGATAGCCTAAGTACTGTGTTTATCTCATTATTAGATTCGATTGGCTTCTGTCATAGTGTACATAAACCCACTCACTGTTTTAACCACACCCTCAACCTTGTTATGGCATTGAAATTGAACAATTAATAGTCTTTCCACAGAATCCTTTTTTATCTGACAATTTTTAAATAACTTTTGAACTCCTATTACTAGACTACACGCCATTAGGCAAACATTCTTACACTAGATGTCTATCTGATAGTGGTGTAGCTAAATTTAAGGAAGTTATTCCATCTGCATTCAATTCAGTGCCATGTCTAAATATGACAGAACCAATTCTATTCACCTTATATATGCTTATATAGGCAGTATTATCAGGAAACACTCCATAAACTTTAATTGTTATGCAGATGATACCAAATTATATATATCGATCAAGCCAGATGAAACCAATCAGTTAATTAACCTTTAAGCATGCCTTACGTAAAAACGTAAAAACCTCGATGACCGCAAGTTTTCTGAACTCAGACAAAACTTAAATTCTTGTACTTGGCACCAAACACCTCCGAGACACATTATCTAAAGATATAGTTACTCTAGATGGCATTGTCTTGGCCTCTAGCACCACTGTATGGAATCTCATAGTTTTCTTTGATCAGGGTATGTCTTTTAACTCCCACATAAAACAAACTTCAAGGACTGCCTTTTTTCACCTATGTAACATTGCAAAAATCAGACACATCCTGTCTCAAAATGATGCAGAAAAACTAGTCCATGCATTTGTTACTTCTAGGCTGGATTACTGTAATTCCTTATTATCAGGCTGCCCGAATAAGTCCCTTAAGACTCTCCAGTTGATCCAGAGTGCTCCGGCACGTGTACTGGCAAGAACTAGGAAAAGAGATCATAATTCTCACATATTAGCTTCTCTGCACTGGCTCCCTGGAAAATCCAGAATATAATTTAAAATCCTTCTCACCTACAAAGCCGTTAATGGTCAGACACCATTGCAAAGTTCGGCAGTGACTCGGGCGTGGCCAGGGGGATTTATAGCACCCCCAAACACACGCCACGGTTGGGATAAAGTTTCATTGATCTTCATGACATTTTGGGGGTTCATTGCTCTCATCATAAAGAACATATTTCAGTTTGTTTTGAGAGAGATTTCCCAACAGTAATTCAGCCATTTTGAATATCTTGCATTACATTTTTTAAATGCTTGTTTGAGGCCTTTAGGATGTTGAAAAAGTCACGAAACTTTGTGCCCAGATTTGAACTGGTAAATTTGAGTTCATTTTTGGGCTAGGGTGTGTCATGTCGGCTCTATAGTGCCCCCTAATGACTTTTAGCTTTCAAAATGGCTAGGGATAGTGGAAAACTCACAAAACTTGGCACACGCATCTTAAGGGGTGTGTTTTCTTTTCTGGTATAGTCTGGGACTTGGGTGTGGCAAAATGGCTCCATAGCACCCCCTACAAAATTTCAACGAAGCAGCCCTCGCGGTACGTTTTAACTAGATGTATGAAATTTGGGAGGCAGATCCCATCTCTAGACTTAAAAAACGTTTACAGTTTACAGGCTGTGTACTTTAACGAACTCCTCCTAGAGAATTAATTGGATCAACTTCACTTGACAGTGTAATCTAAAGACCTTTGGGATGCTAAATTGCAAAGCTTTTTAGGTTTCCTTCAAACGGTGTTGCCGTGGTGATGCAGCGAAGTTTGGCGAATTTTAGTGATTTTTTTTTAATGTTTAACTGGTCCTAGAGAATTAATCCAATCGACTTCAAATTTGGGCAATGTTTCAACTGATCAGCCTCAAACTTCATATAGTTATTGATGGACCACTCCCAGTTACACTTATGAGTCCAGGCCTTTTACTTCAAAAGTTTACAAACCTTTTTTTGTAAACAGTGTCACAGCTCTTGTCAATCAGATTTATTTGTCTTTCTAATATCGTGAGTCATAGTCATAGCGCCACTTACTGGTGACAGGAAGCAAGCCAAATGTCACAAACATCATCCGATCTACATGAAATTTACATTGTGCGGTCTTCACTTGATATACAGCAACATCTGTTAATGTGTTGAACGGGGTTGCCATGGCAGACACGTGACGCCATGCCAAACAGGAAATGGGAATAATTCAGCAATGTTTCAACTGATTAGCCTCAAACTTCATATGGTTATTAATGGACCAGTTACACTTATGTGACATTCATGAGTCATAGTCATAGTGCCACTTACTGGAAACAGGAAGCAAGCCACATGTAACAAACATCATCCGATCTACATGAAATTTACGTTGTGTGCTACTACAGTTGTTGTTATTGGCTCTATTACTGATGCTGACATTAGTCTTCCTATTATTACTAATTTATTATATATAACACTATAATTACTATTCTACTATATACATATATATATAAAAATCTACGTGGTCTTTGCATTGTGCCTCCCTAACCCTATCCCCTTCCCCCAAAACCCCCCCTCTCTCTCTCACTCTCTCTCTCAAAACCTAATACGGCAGCAGCGGATGGCCGCCCTGCCTGGAAATTTTTTCTTGCCACTGTCGCCAAATGCTTGCTCATGGTGGGATTTGTTGGGTCTCTGTAATTAATATTATAAAGAGTACAGTCTAGACCTGCTCTATAGGAAAAGTGCAATGAGATAACTTCTGTTATGAATTGGCGCGATATAAATAAAATTGAATTGAATTGAATTGAATTGGTCTACACTTGATATACGGAAACATCATGTATGATTAGTGCGTGTTCTCCACTGGACGCAGGAAGGGATATTTAACTACTTCTCGCAGTGCTTGATGGTCGTGAACATTCAGGGCGGTGTCAGTCGGCCTCCAGTCACAAGACCGTGGCTGTTGCTCCCCTCCGAGGCATGCGTGGAGGTGAGGGCCCGTTCAACGCTGCTTGCAGCTTTAATTATTATTATTATCATTATTATTAACATAATTATTTTGTTAATATTAATATTATAATATAATAATTATTATTATTACCACTACCATTACCATTACTATTACTTTAAATCTCGAAGTGGAATTTGCATTGTGCTAATGTATGTTCTCTTTCCTCCTGCTCTATCCCTCCCTTTTTAAGAGTCCATTCTGTGAGGTAATAAACTGAAAGGGAGGCAAAGAGTCTGTGGGCCTGTTCTATTAGTGTATAAGGATTCCCACATCCAAATTTACTAAGAGACAATGAGCAGAAATTCTCATTTCATGTGGGACCTTCAGAACATGAGTAGTCTAGGATGTATGAAGGCAGTTGTTGAGCCAAAGGCTTAATATGATAGTCAACAAATTGAGAGGCAGGCTGTGTAAGGGATCCATTAGATTATATAATAGGCCCTCCTGGAGGAGATTCAAGATTCTTGTGGACCTTGGGGAGCATGTAAAAAGTGGGTATGCTAGGATGTTCACACCACAAGAAATCATGTTCGTTTAGTAAGCCACCCTGCCTCCTTAGCTGTGGATAACATTCCTCTCAATGTCTCCTGTGTGTTACCCCATGGATTTGAGGACAGTTTATGATAATATTCAGGGTTATCCAATTGCCGTAAGGCTTCTTCAACATATTTGTCCTTATCCATTACCACCACTGCTCCTCGTTTATCAGCTAATTTTATGATAACTGACTCATTCTTGGCTAGACAGTACAAGGCATGTTTTGGGGATTTGGTCAAATTCTCCCAAACAGTCTTATTCAATTAAATTCAGTTTTATTTATATAGCGCCAATTCATAACATAACATTGCACTTTTCCTATAGAGCAGGTCTAGACCGTACTCTTTATAATATTAATTACAGTGACCCAACAAATCCCACCATGAGCAAGCATTTGGCGACAGTGGCAAGAAAAAACTTCCTTTAAGAAGCAGAAACCTTGGACAGAACCAGACTCAATGGTGGGCGGTGGGGCTGTAGTGACATTTCTCTGAGTGTTTTGGTGGTACCACAATTTCAGATGGAGGCTGCGGTAGAATCTAAATAGATCCACCTTGGTATTAAATTCATTAGTGTGGTGGGTGGGGGAAAAAGAGTGGCCTTTTAACAACACACTGAGACACTGAGCGCTTTAGAGGTGAGGACTGTGTGCTTCATAAACATTGCACTAAGTAACATTAGAACAGGAAGACATTAGAACGGTTCGGGAGGCAGACACCATCTCCACATTTAAGAGTAGACTTAAGACTTTCCTCTTTGACAGAGCTTGTAGTTAAGGCTGGCTTGGGTGAGCCCTGAACCATCCCTTATGCTGTTATAGGCCTAGACTGCCGGTAGACTTCTTACAATGTACCTCTTTCCTCTCTCCTTCTCTCTCTCTCTCTCCATCCGTATGCATTTTTATCCCATTACTGCATGTTACTATCTCGACATCTCTCTCCTGTAGTTTTGTGCTTTCTCGTTTCTCTCCTCTTTCCTTCTGTCGCTTTCAGCAGGTATTTCTACCTCAGTAGCTGCAGAGACTGGATCTTTGATTGTGGGCCACATACTGCCCCTGTGTTCCTGCTCGACAAATGCTACTACAGTTGTTGTTATTGGCTCTGTTACTATTATTGTCATTATTATTCCTATGACTATCATTCCTATTATTATTATTACTTTATTAATTTTAATATTACCACTACCATTACATTATTACTATTTTAAAAAACTAGGTGGAATTTGCATTGTGCTTCCCTCTCCCCCACCCCCCTTCTCTCCCTCTGCCTCTCCCTCTCTCTCTCTCTCTCTCAACCCAACACGGCAGCAGCAGATGGCCACCCACCATTGAGTCTGGTTCTGCTTGAAGTGTCTGCCTGTTAAAAGGAAGTTTTTCCTTGCCACTGTTGACAAGTGCTTGCTCATGGTGGGATTTGTTGGGTCTCTGTAAATAATATTATAAAGAGTACGGTCTGCTCTATATGAAAAGTGCAATGAGATAACTTCTGTTATGAATTGGCGCTATATAAATAAAATTGAATTGAATTGAATTTCAAACCATTGCGACACACCAGTCTGTCTGGTGAGTCCCTGATTTCACAACAAGGCCATCAGTAATGATAAAGCGGCCCTGAAGCAACAGTGTCTGGAGCTGCGTAGCCAAGTGATCAGTCTGCGCGATCAGTCAGGTCGACACCAGCCAGACTGTACAGAGGGACTTTGTCCAGCTCTCCCAGTCACTGCAGGTGAAGCTGGAGGTAATTCGGCAGGCTGAGAGTCTTGAACAAGTCAGGGAAATCCTGTCCAGTCCTGTCCAAAGTTACAAATTCTGGTCCTTTGGCTTCAAACACTAATGGGTGCCAATTTTGTGTGCCCGATGAGGGGAACTATGTTGGATGGTAGTACATAAAGGAACTGGTCTGTACATGGATTTTTTAACAACTTATTATTTATTTACCTTTAATAAAATCACTTTTTCTATTTATCATTTGTTATATTTAAATAATAAGTTAAGGAAATGTATCTTAGTTAGATAAAATAAGAATGAGATTCAAGTATGAAAAAAGACATTTTGATTAATGTGGTTAATTGTCATACTCTAAATTGAGGTAAATGGCTATTATATAGCGCTTTTACCCAAAGCGCGTTACAAGGTTTTTGCTGCTCATTCACACACACACACTGATGGCAGCAAGATACCATGCAGGGTGCTGGCCAACCATGAGGAGCAATTTGGGGTTCAGTGTCTTGCCCAAGGCCACTTTGACATGTGGACAGAAGGAGCTGGGGATCGAACCGCCAACCCTGACTATATAGGATTTAATATGCGGTTTCTGGCAGATAAATAAAGTAGTTATTATTATTCATAAAATTGACTTGACTATAATACTATTATTTCTGCTTTTTAAAAACAGGACCATATGATAACTGATAAATCATGTTAAGTGGTTACAGTCATTTGATATCCTTGTAATATCTAATAGTTCTGCATCATTGTTGATAAAATATAAGAGACCAGTTATGGACATAAAAAAATCAAAGGTGGATATGAAAGTGTATACTCGCATATGTATGTGTTATTTGAGTAAAAATGAAAATGCAATAATCCAATTTTCATTTTCACAAACTTATATGGGCATTCTATGACCATATTACAATGAAAATGGAAAAGCTGTTTGACATTTAATTTTCAAAGTTGTAACCCGCTGTACACTGGACAATATGCAAATGTTAATTCAAATTTGAAAATGAAATATAAACAATGTAACCTAAACAATGTAACCTGATTTTCCATTTATGCAAGCAATATTTAAGTCCCCAGTCTTTGCGTTTACATTTACATGTACCACACTCTTTTTTTTTGCGTGAACATGAAAATGAAAATTAAATCTGTCAGTGCTCTCATCAAGGCGGGTCTTCAGTTAGGACGTCACTTGCTTGAACATCTGCTGCTTTGCTCATGGGCATACAAGTCCAGTATATGCTCCATTCCATAGGTGGTGTTGAGGTTTCACTTTTATACAAAAGTGCATTTCAGTTAATCACCACATAACTGCTCCATTGGAAGTGGTTGATATTGATAAAATCCTTTATTAATGTATATAATGTTATTTTATATCATCAAATATTGTGATATATTTTCTGAAAAAAAAAATCAATTGAGAAGCATGTTTATGGATAAATTAACCACAAGACTCTCTTTTTGGCTAATCCAGCAAATTAAATACCTGACAAGTACATCATCACATTGATGCAAAAATCACATAAAAACCTATTATTGAACAGTCTTGTCAATTGATTTGCAACACACAACAGTCTAATAAAGCCATTCAATCTAGAGCTACCACAGTGTATGGCAAAATCTCTGACGGTTTATATCATCTGACAATGTATGTAATCAGTGGTGGAAGTGAAGTGCATTCACTCAAGTACAATTTTGAGGTCCATGTTTTTCGCTGCTTTATAATTGAAATATTGTATTTTTAACTCCAGTACATTTATCTGACACCTGTTACTGCTTACTGGTTACTTTCTTGAATAAAAATCATATGATACACTTAGAAAATACAACACCTGCTAAAAGATTAACCTTGTGGTTCTCAACATTTTTGCCTTGTGACCCCCTAACAAAATCAGTGTAGTTGTGTCTCCTTGTCATGTTTCAGATGTCTGAGTTGTCAGCAGTTCCATCAAAGAGACATTTTTCCTCGAAACTTCTCACATGGTTTCATTTCAATAACTGTTAAAGGCCCAAAGAGGAAAATGTATCCAATACTTTACAAAAACAGCAAAGATTAGAGAGAGTCTGAAAAATTTAAACAGATTTGTGTAGATGAATTATTTTTCCTTCTTTCCTCTCCCATTAAATCATCTCACGATCCCTCAGATTTATCTTGTAACTCCTTTGGAGGGGCCAGACCCCGTTTTGGGAACCACTGGACAAAACTATCTAACTGTAAGTAATTAAAACTATCTCCACCACGAGCAGCTACAACAGTAAAATGCTACTTGCACATTAATGCATCAATATTAACAATATGATAATATAAAAAATAATTCATTATCAGTGACATAGGGCCATTTTTCGAGTACTTTTACTTTTGATACTTTAAGTACATTTTGCTAATAATATTTCTGTACTTTTACAAAAGTATTACTTTAAATGCAGGACTCTTACTTGTATTAGAGTAGTGTGGCATTGCTACTTTTACATAAGTAAATGATCTGAGTACTTCTTCCACCACTGTATATCATAATATTGCCCAATGCTGCATTCATTTTTATGGATTAGTGTTATTGATTACAAACATTAACAATTTTCCATAAGAAACTTATTGGTAATTGAGGGTTTGACCAGTAAAAGGAGCTGGTATTGGTCCTGATAAAAACCTATGGGAAGTCCTGGTTTACACCTCATATAAAGACATCTCATGGGTTAGAATCAACAGCTGGAAGCCTCTATGCGTGGAGTTTGAACGCTCTCTCTGTGTGTGTGCACAAACTGGTGACCTGTTCAGGTGGACCCTGCCTCTCACCCAAGGCATGCTGGGATAATCCTTAACTAAAACTACATTTATCAAAAAGAAAAATCTCATCTACACTTCAGTAAACCAAAACAAAACCAAATAAAAATAGACAGTTTTTTCAAGTGATTGATGTAAATGTGAAATGTCTCAGTTGAACATCCATGAATTTTCATATAAAAATATATTTTTTTAAAGAAAAACCAGCTAGGGACGACAAGACAAAGTTATCTGCTAAGGTGCACCATGAGCCAATGGTGGCCTCTGTTCATAAAACCTTCACAGAAACTTATTGTGTCCAATCTCACTAACGATATGAGCATGAAATTGTAAATTAAGTAGAAAATTGTTACGCAAAAAAGAAAGACATCCAATTGTTTGGTAACTATGCTACTAGCCTACGTGTTCTAATGTTTCTTAGTGCAATGTTTATGAAGCACACAGTCCTCACCTACAAACACCTCTAAAGCGCACTAATTAACAAGCTGTATCTCATTTGTTTAACCTGTACATAACTGAAATTTTAAAATGAGAATTTGTGGTTTTAGGGGGAGTTTAATGCTGGAACTATTTTTTGTGAACAGCCAAGCACAGTGACTGTGAGCAGATTCTTGAAGTCACAGTGAGGTTGCCATGTATGGTACCATCGTGTCTGTACATCATGGGCAGATGGACAAAATGTTGTTCGTCAAGAAATAGTTCCAGCACCTAAGTTTTCCTAAAACCACAAATTGTAATTTTTACATTTTTGTTGGTACACAGGTTAAATAAACAATATACAATGCGTAAATAACACAGCTTTAGTCTTGTTTTTACTTTGGACAGAGCCAGGTTAGCTGTTTCCCCCTGCTTCCAGTCTTTATGCTAAGCTAGGCTAACCACGTCCTGATTCCAGTTCCATACTTAACACGAGACTCCTATCAATTTTCTCATCTTACTCTGGGAAAGTGAATATGCGTATTTCCAAAAATGTTGAACTATTTCTTTAAGATCAGTTGAATCAAAAACATCACCTAGGGATGTACACATGAAATTCCACACCAAATCAACACCTTCACACAGTCGTCTGTAATTCATTACAATGTCTTTTTCTAATTTCCTTCTCCTCTTTTATAAAGGCATGGTTGGATATTTCATCAGTGTTAATGTAAAGTGAAAATTCTTTTATTCCCCCTACAACATGCACAACTACCCATTACTGATTTTACTATATGTTTTTGCACATGTAGTAGAACAGATTGTTCCTGTAAATTCAGGCTGTTAGATTTTCTACATCAGAATGTTTTGGGATAGCCATAGAAAACTGGAGGTGGAGAAAGACATTCTTCTTGCTGCAACTTGAGACAAGTTTTTCCAAAATGTAGTCTCTGCTCACTATAGTCTCTTCAAGGCCTGTGGGTAGTACTTGAGGAAAATCCTGCGGGCGATCTCGTATGTGTCTCCCTGAGGCTTGTTTGGGTACCTTCGGCCATTGTAAATGAATCCCCTTTCTACCTGGAAAACTGCCTGGTTGAAGGCATCCTGCTTAAATGGTCGTCCACTGTCCAGACACTCTACCAGGGTGTGAACAAACAAGCTCCATCGCTGGGCATAGTAGTCCTCCATGAGGCCTCCCCACTCCTTGTTGGCGTAGTCCAGGATCTCACCACTGGGACCCCATAGAGTGAGCTGGTTTCTGGCATTCATGTCATAGAGCTGTGCCTCCTTCTCATCTAGGGCTAAGGCTCGGGCCCGCTCCAGCCATGATCCTAACAGAAAGTTGTGGTCACTACTCAGCAAACGATTGAGCTCAGGCAAGAGGTCATAAACCAGCACCCCACCTGCAGTCAGCAGCTCTGGTAGCTTTTGGTTCTGGAAGGCATCTGTAATATCCTGGTAAAAGGATGTTGTCAGGACTTGTAGGACCTGCCGAGTCACATCCACAAGATCGTATCGGAAGGTCTCCTTGGACATGAGAGATGGAGCTGCCTCAATAATCAGTTTCCAGGCTTTGTACAAGTCAGCTGGGGCATACCAAAGGCCAGAATTCATGTGAAAAGAAGGCCGGCGCACCAGTGGGCTATGGTTGTGGTTTCGGTAATGTGGCACTGTGCAGTTGTAGACACTGGCGATCAAGAGCCTCCATGCAGCAGCCAGGTTCTCTTGTGTGCTACCGTAGCGGCGTACTGCATACAGCGACACCCACTTGGATAAGCTGACTGGCTCCTTGCGCCAAGCCAACTCGCTCATCAACTCGTACATCACAGGATTCTGCTCAATGCCCTCAGGTGCCATGCCTATGCCCACCAGGGTGGAGTTTGGGAATTGTAAGGCTTTGAAGGGCCCTGAATTGATGATGTCAACGGTGCCAAAGAATCCACTGTTGCCCCCAAAGTTTTGCAGCATGCACCAGATGAAGGGCTGTCCATAGAAAGATTCAGTGTAGGAGAAAATGGGCTCGGTCTCTGCAAACAGGTCCAGTACGATCATTCTTCCGAGGGGTACTCCGTGTAGTAGGGCCTGAATCTGGGCTGGCTTCCAAAACGCTGCATCACTGAAGAACAGCCAGCCTTGCATCAGCCAAATTGCCTGAGGATCGACTGGAAAGAAAAATCAGATTTGGATGAGGGACAAGAGGGGGACAGTTCTCGAACATGGCTGGAAATGAATGGGGAGCTCAGGGGAGGCTGTCTGTGTAAGAGAGTTGGACAACAGGTCATCCATGGGTCATCAAACTAGGGCAATTATTGTACTCGCTACACAAAATATCAGCATTCAGACAGGCACTGTCAGGTTTAAAACTCAATGTACAATCACACGAATGTGAACAGAATGTTAGGCTACATCCACACTACTACGTTTTCATTTAAAAACGGCTTTTTAAAATGAAAACGATCTCTTTTCAGACAACTGTTTCAGCACCATTTCAGAAATACTCTCCATCCATACTAACATGCCTGAAAACGCATATCACATGACCATTCATGTACACTGGGCATGCTGCATGCTGGTGTAAACGGGAGGCAGGAAAAAAATAATGAGCCAGAAAAACTTAACTGTTCTTCACAAAATCCTCCCAGATAATGTTGTTTTTATTAAAACATTGTCAATAGCATTTTGTTTTTGTCTTTCTTTTTCATCATTGTATTTTCAAAGTCCTTTTGTGTCTTTCTAAATATAGACAATATAACATCCATTCTGTCAATGTACAAACTCAAAAACTCCACAATATCATAGCACATACTCTGAGTTCACATTTGCCAATGATGCTTATTAGCCTAGATAACGTTAAATATTGATGCATCAATACGAATCCATTACTGACAACAACGTCCATGAAACAGCACTTGCAGTCACACAACACTTGTACATTCAAAGAATGTTTCCCGTTTCTGGTGATTTAGTCTGGGGTTAGCATTGTGGCATAACTTTAACGTGTGGTAGAAGTTGACGACAAGATTCTTTACTTTGGGCTCTGTACTCTGTGTTTTGATGCTCCTTCCACATTTTAACATTCAAAAGTTTTCTTGTAATTCCCCTAGGAACCACAATGTCATTAATAAAATGATCCCACCAGGCACTAATTCTTCACCGAAAACTGGTCATGTAGAGCTCATAACGCCGCTGAATTTGGGAATTGTCACAAATTGCTCGAATAATAGTTTGCCTCCTGCGCATGTAGGCAGTTGTAGCATTATAAAATGCAGAATTTAACTACACAACAGCTGCTAGCATAGACAACAAGATCAGCAACACCTGTAATTTGTTATCCATGTTGAATTAGCCATGCTTTATGTTTGTTTTCTTCCAGAAAAGGGTTACGTGATAGGGTCATGACGAATCAGTGAAGGACAGGTTGTGACTGATAAGACCCAATCAAGAAATGAATGTGGATGGCCGTGTTTCCAAAAGCCTCCGTTTTTGCCTGTCCAACCCCCGAGTTTTAAAATAAAAACAGGGCCAGCAGCTTTTCCAAACTTCTCCGTTTCAGGGGCTCGAAAACGCTGGATTAGTGAGGACGCTAGGTGTAAACGTAGCAACTTATGCATTTTAAAACGAAAACATAGTAGTGTGGATGTAGCCTTAGTTATCCAGACACTCACCTGCGGTCATTGAGGCAAAGACAGAACGACTGACTGCTGACAGGTAGGTGGTGTCAGAGGAAGGTGGAGTCATCTCATTGAAGGTGTCAGTGTTGTAGATGTGATCTGTACCAAACTGCTTCACCACCTGGGACAGATAGAGGGAACCGATCTGGAGGAAAAGTGAGTCCCGAGGGTCTAAGATATACGAGCATGAGAAGCTGCAGTTGAAATGAGCCCAAGGCCCCAGTCGGGTTACATTGGCTTCTGGATACAACCTGAAATATAAGAGACACTTGTTTTGACAGAAATATTTATCTTTGTATGCAACAGTAGCATTACTGTCCCTTGCCATATCTTCACAGATTGGTAATCTGAAAAAAAAAAGTCTTATTGTATAGAAGTCTATGTGAGCAAGATGTTCATTTTGTAAAGTATGGCCCCATTTAGAGTAAAATAGATGATAAAGCAGTGTATGCTTTAGGTCGTGGCTACCTTGTGTTTGACAAGTCGCTACCACGGCACCCTGTCAATCAAAATAGAGGCAATAAGTATCCATGGCTATTTCAGACACTGTATGACAATCTGTCAAGCACTTTGTTTGAAATATATTGATGCCTTTAGAATTGTTATGAGGTCATTAATTTATTTGACTTATTAAATTCAATTGAAATACTTCTTAAATACGAAGGGCCAAGGCACCAGTGACCCCGGTTTCCATCCAGGGGGTCAGTGTGGACATTGTAGAGGATTACAAGTACCTGGGAGTACATATGGACAATAAACTGGATTGGGCTAAGAACACTCAAGCTCTTTACATGAAGGGCCAGAGCCACCTCTATTTTCTTGCATACTGGGGCAGCAGGCTGAGGGTAGCAGACGCTAACAGACTCAACAAACTGATCCGTAAGGCCAGTGACATTGTGGGGGTCGAGCTGGACTCTCTGTCAGTGGTGTCAGAGAGGAGGATGCTGGCCAAACTACATGCCATGTTGGACAGTGTCTCCCACCCACTCCATGACGTGCTAGTCAAACAAAGGAGTACCTTCAGCGGAAGACTCATCCCCCCAAAAAGCACCACAGAGCGCCACAGGAAGTCATTCCTGCCTGTGGCCAGCAAACTCTTTAACTCCTCCCTCTAAGTGTTAGTCTATATGACCCTAAGTCATTAAACTGGACATTGATCATTAACATCACTGCAATACTTGACATAATTGTGCAATATTCTGTGTTAATACTACTGTGCAATATACTCTTTTCAGTTTAAAATTCCCTATTTATTGATATATATTCATACTTCTATTACTACTGTGCAATATCCACCATCTCATTATAATCTTAATAGGCTACACTTAACAGTTCATGCACTATTACCTACTACTTGTATTATTACATTGTATTATTATACCGTACATACTTATCAACCGGTAAATCCACTTTGTACTTTACACTTATTTTAATTTTATACTTATACCCACTTGGTACTTAATTTATCTGACCTGTATTATAGCGTATTATATTTTTTCTTAGTACTTCTATTCCTGTGTGCACTGACGTGATAGTGAGCTGCTGTAACAAAAGAGTTTCCCCTCGGGGATCAATAAAGTATTTCTGATTCTGAAATAGATGAAACCTATGGAACTACCTGAGTGTGTGTGAGTGTAAAGGAATAAATGAAGAACAGTGATGTAAAGTAACTAAGTACTGTATTTAAGTACACATTTCAGGTACCTCCACTACAGTTCAGAGGGAAAAGTTGTGCTTTTTACACCACTACATTTATCTGACAGCTGGAGTTACAAGTTATTTTGCAGATTAACATTTTACATATAAAACATGGGATGACTTTGTAAAATATGTTTATGATTAAACTAGCCAACAGTATATAAAATAGTTCAAATTAGCTCAACCCCAATCAACTACAACAGTAAAATACAATTTATCAGTAATAATATTCCAATAATATAATACATAATAGTATAACACAGAGGCCATATCTATGAGTACTTTTGATACTTTAAGTACATTTTGCTGATAATACTTGGTCTTTTACTTGTAATGGAGTATTTATACATTGCAGTATTGGTACTTTAAGTAGAAGATCTGAATACTTCTTCCACGACAAAAAATGACAAAATCTGTCCATGTCAGCCTGCGAGTGTTGTAGTACTGTTCTCCTTTACCACAGCCTACAGTGGAGTGAAAATTAAGTGTGTGTGAATGTGAAAAACAATTTTGGGCACACTGGTGAGTTCAGACACTGAGGGTGCCAAAATGCAAGGATTTGCTAAACTACAATGCTAATTATCATTATCAAAGAGCAGTGTACAAAACATTCAGGTTGCAGCTTCTCATTTTATGCCAGCACTGACGGTTGCTTCCACCGGTTAAAATAACAAACTTTGCTGGTGGCAGGTCATATATAACATTAAACTTGTCTGTTGTCGGGTTAAAGTGCTCTCTCCAAGCCAGTGTCTGTACTCAGTCAAAGATCATTTGTGAGTTGGCTGAGTGTTTCTGTAGTTCCAACAACTCCAACAGAGTGAGACATCTTTTCACAAGCTGATCAAGTCACATCAATTTCAGGAGACGCATTCTCTTGTTTAACTTTCATTCATATCATATCAATAATTTAAGCATATAAACTTAACACTTTTGAATTTTTGGATGTGAAAAGTAAGGTTATATATGGTAAGAATCGGATTGGATACTTTAAATATCACTATTGGTATCAGCCTGAAAAATCCAGTGGTGGTCAGGCTCTAATACAAATATATATATAAATAGAGCAGTATAATTTAGAAATGTCGAAACATAAACAAGCAAGAGTCACCTGAGGATTCCCTTGGGAATGCTTCCAGAGAAGGCTGGCAGCACAGGAATCATGCCAAAGGATCTCATTCGCGCTAAGATTTTAAACTGCAAAAAGAACAAAAGGTCAAGGAACATGAGCAGTCAGATGATCAGACAGGCTGGAAACAAACCCCAGATCAGTCAAATTTACTTTAGAATAAAGTAAAGCAAAGGCAACATTAAAATTATGACCCAAACTGTCCGTTATAAGCATACATCACAGTTTATAGACCCACTTCCTGCTTAACTTTAAGCAACTAGTGTAGTTTTTCTGTGCAATGAGGGATTATTAGCAACATTTCAGGTGTGTTCACTTTCAATTTTACCTCCAAATAAAGTGGTTTAGTCTGGCCAACCTGGGGGTTTGTTGACATTGTAGCGATCACCATGTTTTTGAGATCTCAAAACTTTTGCTAGTAAAATGTTATCATAAACAATAGGAATGACCTTAAAAACTATAAAAATAAGACCCAAATTGTGATAATCTGGAATTAACCTTTAAGAATTCTTAGTTCTGTACAAAGTGCCAGTCAAAGTGCAAATTATTTTAACACTTAAATTTTCCCTAACTGTTCAACTGTTCAAACTGAAGCCACTATATGTAGAATAGTGATGTGATTATAGTATCTTTGATTCTGATCGGCAAAAGTTTCTCTTTATTGAAAAATAAGATAATCCAGGTGAAAACGGGTGCAGTCTACGTGCTGCTTTCAGCCCATTCATTTTCAGTCTCAGTGTTTAATACTACCACTCGGTGCAAAATTCAGAAATGTCCTGATTCTACATATAGTGGCTTTAAACTGTGTTGACAAACATGGAGGTTTTAGTACTTGGAGGTAGAGCTGGTTCACATGCCAGGACAGTGGCAGAGGCCCACCAAACTTGAACATGTTTCCCATACGGTTCCAGGCAAGAAACGCCGGGCCAGAGAAGAACTCTTCAATCTCAGACTGGTTTAACCCAAGAGCTCGGTAAACCTAAAACATACACAAGTTAATAAGTTGATGTTCACATATCAAAGGTATGTATCATGTATTTGCTTCCAACAGTCATTGCAAAGGTCAAATTAAAGAAGTCAGAAGTTCCTCTTCCTGCTCTTGCCTTAATTACTTCGTGTCCCCCCATGTCTTGGAATCTCTTCCCCTTTGATTTTATTGTCTTCCTCTTATTGCTCTGAGAATCATGCATCTATCTTGTTAAACTTACTACAAAACTAATGTAACTTATCTACTCAACTTGTAATTTGATATCTAGCACTTTCCTGCAAAACATGATCACTTTAGAAGCACAGATAATTTTGATAATGCATATTGATATTTGTTGTTACATCTGTTCCAAAAAATATATATATTAGAATCCAGCTTTACACGAGCCAATAATGGAACATACAGTACATTGATATTAAGATCTGTTAATTTGGTAAGGAATATCATCCCTTTCACCCTAACAGGTTTGTTCTTACCTCTTGCCACAGGGCTTCTTGGCCAGTAAAAGCCAGTGGCAGATTGATTCCATTGAGTGCCATCCAGTCGATCTCTCTCTCCCATCTTGGCCAGTCCCACCACACAGAGGAATAGCTAAAAGTGCAGACGTTCTGGTAATACCGGAATCTAGATACAAACACAAATATATTGTTTATTATAAAAGTGATAAGTCTTAAAAAATTTGATAAAATGATAATATACCAAACAGGTATGCAAAAAACAAACAAACAAATAAACAAAACTAAAATCTAACCCATCAAACTAAAACAAATGAAGCTACGAGACAACAAAGAAATCAAAAACAAACAAAGAAAATCATGCTTTGTTAGCATTAGGCTAAAAAATGCAGTCTGTAATTCAAGCAGCTGTGAAACGTAAAATCTTCCAGTGCAAAAAGGTATTATCCTTTCCATTTTGTCACTGTGGCACCTAGCCCTTGTTTGTGCCTCTCATGTATTATCACGATTTGAGTCACAGAGCAAAGCATCTAAATCTCTTAATTAATAAATATACATTTTTATGGCTTCAGCTGGACTCTTGGATTCACTCCATCTGTATGAGCTACAAGTTTGTGCCTGATTAAATACCAAATTACGACCTTTGAATGCACCTGAGGGCAGCCTGCTGTATCATGGTACTTTCCCTCAGAGCAGAGACATCACTGGCCTGCTCTTTCATACCTTTATCATCTACACTATATCAGCAAGTACTTACGCACTGTATTTAAAACGAGGTAGACAGATCCAGTTTGACCATGGTCATTTTTCATATGATTAAAGTCACAAACACTACTAAGTTTACTTACTACACCTATTCCTTACTTGCTTGAGATTCAACCAAAAGTAGGCACTGTTGGTTTTTAAACCAATGGAGCCCTGCCCTGGTAACCTGCAGCTGGTAAATGATTGAAGCTTCTGGCTACTGGCTAAGAGTTGCTCTCACCACTAACTTATAGTCATGGGAAAACTAAACTGTGCCATGCTTGCCATGGCTTTTTCAATCAAACTACTGTGCACATTACATAACTGGGGTGAGTTGATGCATGTCTAATGCACAATAGATAATTGAAAGGAAGGGTACTTTAAAGGGCCCGACCATGGTACAAGTGTCTATAGTGCTCACAGTAAACAATGAAAAATAATGTGACAATGCTCCATTTGTCATTCACCCATGGGTTTTGCTGTGCTGTGTTGCAGTGGAGGGGGCTGGGGTTACATAAAATTCTAACACATAGACATACCATGGCAAACCCCCATCAAAAGGTATGATAGTGTTTTAAAAAAATACTTTGTGTCTTTTTTGGCAGCATGGAAACTCAGATTTTTAGATGTTCTTAGCTGCTGATAAAATACATTAACTATCTCAGCCCCTCTATGACTCAACAACTGGTCATTCAGTGACTGATTTTAACAGGAATGGCTCCTCTATCTGGTGAAGTTCTATTGGCTGCCACTGAGAGGAGTTGGTACACATCTGATGTACAGCAGTGTGAAATAGATTTGGTGGGAAAACAACAATTTCAAAAGGTGTTGCTGATGCCAGTAAAATTGCACAGTCAGTCTACAGAGCATACACACAGGCCAAACAAAAGGAGTATTTACAAATGCAACAGCCACACCAGTCTTCATCTGCCTTTGAGCATATAGCTAAATTGGACTATGATGGGGATCATTTTTAATAATGTGACATAAAATGTTTTGTTCTTTAATTTAGATTGTTTTTATGGAAAGATTAAAATTAGAATAATAAGAGTCTGGCACATTATTATGTTTTTTATAGCTCATGGAGCTAAAATTTGTATGGCTCATTATCCTCTCTCTCTTCCAAAAAAGCAGAACAACACTTCAACTTTCATTTAAAATTGCGCAAAATGGTAATACCTCTGTGTAAAAATACAAAATTATTATTGTATTATTCAATTATTAGTGTATTGTTATAAGCAGCATTTTAATGTTTTATCTGGTCGAAGTGAAGCTACTTTTTTAAACCACTTTATATACTGTTGAGTAGTTTAATCTATAACAAATTTTAAGTAACTAGTAGCATAACCAAGAATAAAAGGCACGACAGCATACTGATGATTGAAATACTCAAGTACCTCAACATTTTACTTAAGGACAGTACTTGAGTAAGTGTACTTACTTTCCACCCCTAATAAAAATATGCAGTATTACAACTGCCTACAGGTTAACGTTACTCCTTGTAGAATACTACTTAAGACATTAAAACAGTAGTTACTTAATCGAATCGGTAAGGTTTGGTAAATTAGACATGCACTAGCAATTTAGTTAGTAGTAAGACAGCAAAATTAAGCGGTCGCGCTCGACCCTCACATCAAAACTTTAACTGGCAATGTGAAAATTTCAAAATGTCTAAGGAATTTCAATTAAATAAGCTCTGCTTGGTGTAGACTACTGTATGTATGCCGAATTAAAGAGCTGATTGTAATGGTTCTTTACACCGTGGCTACCTTTGCCAGTACAAAAACATCGTGGGTCACTGACCTATGCTGGGTGTTGATGCGCAGGACGCCGGTGAGCTTTGGCAGAGGACGGGGCAGAGTCAGCTGGTCACCAGACCAGGAAACATGGCAGTTGCAGAAATATTTTAAATAGTTGTAAATGCCAGAAGCCACGGCCACTCCGGTGCTGCCTGTAGCGACTATCTTGTTGTTTTTAGTGGATCTGAGCTCACACACATCCAGGCTGTCGTTGGAAATGCTCCTGTTGACTGACACTATGAACTCCGTAGATCTGTTCCCGAGCAGGCGTTTCAGTAGCTCGACCACTGCTCTCCCCTGTGCCTTGTCACTAGCTTTCGGTTTGATGTGGTCTAGAGTAGGAAACTTGCAATAGGCAGTTACAAAAAGACACGACACGACGACCAGAATCAGGCAACAGCCGCTTCTGGGTAACATTTTGATCCCCAGTCAAATGAAGCCAGAGTTTCCCACCGTAGCACAGGTTTAAAAACAAGTTAATTTCTCCATTTGCAAATAACCAGGAAACGTTGGTTTACCGAAGGGCTGCTGACCAATCAGAGAGAGAGAGCTGCTGCCTTGATTACAACTAACAGCCAGTCAGAGGATGCAGTTTCTGTAAAACAAATTCCTGTGAGAAGCAACTGTTTGTCATGTGATCAATTTGTCATATGATGATAATATTACAGAAGTGTCCTGATTTCAGGTACAAACTTGATGTAATATGGTAATAAAAAGAACAAAGTCAAAACCTTTGAACTTAGTGAATCAGAAAGTTCAAACCACATCCAGGACAAATGGTTCACATATTTGCTTTGACTGGACAGACAATGTTTACAGTAGGGTAAAAATTAGGAACAGGCTCTTCTGTTTACGGTTGATATAGATGTTAGGCTCATATCTACTTATTACCCAAAGCCTCCACAACAAATGAGGTAAACAATTCCATAATGGCTCTATAGTATGCATAGAAGTTTTGCTCATTAAGCACAAAACACAAGTGCATCAAGTGACGCATCTTGCATAACAGCTGATAACACAAAATGAAAACAGCATACAGCATGCAATGGGAACTGACCAACCAAATTAAAGATCTTTAATGAGATCACGGACTTCTAATCTACAGAGCCAATGTTAATTCCACCTGTGGTGGAATGTAATGAAGTACATTTACTAGCAGTACTGTACTTAAGTACAATTTTGAGGTACTTGCACTATTTTCCTCACTACATTTATTCAACAACTACAGTTACACAAAGAACATATGATCACCTTCTAAAATTATATGAAATCTACCACGTTGTTATAACTAACAAGTACTTTTGCTTTTATACTTGGTGATAATAGTACTTTCATGTAAAAATTTGAATGCACATGTAATGGGTATCTTTACATTGTGTTATTGCTACTTTATTCAAGTAAAAGATCTGAATACTTTCACCACTCATCAGCAAATCTAAAACTGATTCAGCACTAGTTCTACACCCTGAAATAATGTTGATCCAACGCTGAAGATGGACTGACATCTTTATAGGATCAAACATTAAAAAATGTTTCAAATATTATATTTTGTTCATGTAATAGATTGTATTTTCTTTAAAAAAAAATGTGTGTTGCTACTGTGTAAACAGTACAAGACATTTAGATGTTCACTATAAGCAATGGTGTAAGTTTGGTTTCAGAAGTGGTGGGGACACAATGATGTCTTTTAGGTTGTTCAACAACAAGAAATACTGATACTATGTGAATTTCCTTGCCTGATAACCAGACTGAATTATTTTGTTTCACTTCATTCGTATGAATACAATGACAATAGTCTGTGGTCTTCTGAAACATTTTTATGACATTTGCACCTATATTGATTGTCTGAAATGGTCAAGCCAGATTTGCACACCTGTATGGCATTGCTAATCACTACACAAACTTTGTGTGCATATTTAACCATTAGACCCACTACGCATTTTCAACATTTTTGCTCTTGTCAAATGAATACATTTTTGAATATATTTTTGCGGGTTGAGTGTGCAGTTTCTCTGCCACAAACACTTCTGATTATGTGTTTATCTTGCATTTGCCAGCACCTCCAACCCTGAAGTACATGCTGTGCGCAAAACTTTTTCCTCTTTTTCTCTCTTTTTCACATAACATATCTATACCTATCACTGAGAAAATCAGAGATGTGGGTGGTGATTCAATGAATGTCCTGCATTTCTATAGATTTACCCCACATTTTCCCTGGAATAAAACAAGATGGAATTCAGAAGAGTTTCTTAAGCCCAGAGTACTGTCTGCAGATTTCCCCCTCCCCTATACAAATCAGAGGGTATGTCAGCCCATTCTCCCTTTCCTGTATTTGACTATCCTTTACTTTCTCACAAGTAAAGTTACAATTTACGTAGATTGTATATTGTCTGCAAGCATGTTCTCAAGTCAGATTGTCGATCCTCTCACCTTGCTGCAGTGATGTAGAAGTGTACTCCAAGGTGTGTCAGTACACTGTGACATCACTGTTGGACATGTTTACAGTTGCAGCAGAGCACAATTCTGATCACACCCAACCACACCCATCAGGGATACTGGCTGTGGTCAGAGGTGAAACAGACTTGCAGCCTCTAACTAAAGAGACAGTGAAACACTGACAAACAAAAGCGATACATCATAATTAGTGAGCTTTAGAGTTGTTCCCTTCCCTTTCCCCTACCTCCCCAGTCGCCTCTCTATTAGCTCTGCTAAATTTATGTTCTTTATGATAATTTTTACAAATATTAGTTGAACTTTTTGTGAATATATTGGACAATGATAACATGACTGAGTCACTCATCAGGATGACCATTTCCCTAATGGTCAACTCACTACTTTGTAAACTCTCCTCCTGCCGACTCTACTACCTTGCTGGTCGAGGTTTTCATTTGTAAACATCAGAGTAATCATCGAAAAAAAGCTGGAGGGGATAAACACCAGCTACGATACTGATCACATGGACAAGTGGGACCATCTGTGATGATGGAAACCATATTATCGTCACTATCTCTATCTGCTGTTTGCATTCCATCAGATGCAAACTCAAAAAGTGCACTGCAGAATTATTTCCTGTCTACATCCAACCACAGGTGAGTACAGAGGGTGCCCTGTCGGATCTTTGCAAAAAGTTGAACTGCTTACAGACGTTTATCCTGATGCTGCATTCATTGCTGCTGGATACTTCAGTCCGGCTAACCTTCCATCATCATATTGACTGCGCCACAAGGGAAATATACACTGGATATCAGCTGCACAGAATAAAAAAATGGCTACAGAGCGGAATCACTACCCGTGTTTGGGAAGAGCAACTATGTGGCCATCTTGCTGAAGTCAAATGCTGCGTTCCAGAGAACTCTGAACTCAAAAATTTCCAACTTCCTCTACAATTCCCTAGAGGCCTGCTATACAGCTTGATACAAATCAGCATCACACTTGTAGTTCTTCCGGTTTTCAAAGTAGTGTTGTAAATAGGGTCATAAAAAGATATATATATCAACTATATACTCAAGCTGAAATAGTGATTACACTTCATCTCGATGATATATGTTTAAAAAAGTAAAAATGTTGGTTTATTTAAGATATTTTAGCCAAAACAGGAGTCGAACACCCCGTGGTTTACAGCTTCCAAATTACGTCAACGACTGACATCGAAAACAGCCAATGGGAAGAGAAAATAAGTTTTCCCCTGGATCAGGGAGCATTTCATGTGACAAACGACATTGTAAAAAACTATGTGGCACACTATGTCTAGCTGATTATGACTGTAAATTAATTGTACAATAAGTACTTTATTAAGTAATTTAAATGTTTCCCACCAGACTTAAGGTTTAGTGGTGAGCTGGATTCCTCTTGATACAGAAATAATCTAAACTGATAGCTGTAACATTAACCTATCTTATTGTTGAATGGAATGTTGAGGATATCATTGAAAACCTTAACATGGGAATTAACAGTGAGGAAAATACTTCTGGGTGGAAGGACCTACTACCCTATTTACTACTACCTATTTGTGTGAGATTTTGAGCCCTCACCGACCCGGCAGAGCTCTACGATCTGCTGGGCAACATCTGCTGGAGGTCCCCCAGTCCTGGTGCAAACAGTGGGGCGACCATTCTTTTGCAGTGGCCGGTCCGAAACTCTGGAACTCTCTGCCCATTGACTTACGTTCCATCACTGACCTGCCTTTGTTCAAAGCCAAACTTAAAACCCACTTATTTAGAATAGCTTTTAACACTTAGTGGCCCTGTGACATTTCTCTTTATCTTAATGTTGTAATGTGCTCTGCTGACCTATTTGTACTTTTATTATTTATTTATTTTATTATCATTATTATTTTTTTTTATCTTGTTTTTAATGTTGTACAGCACTTTGGTTCAGCTTTGGTTGTTGGAAGGTGCTATAGAAATATATCTTGATTGATTGATTGATTGATTGATTACCCTATCTCATCTGGACAAGAAAGGGAGCTATGTGAGATTGCTGTTCATTGACTACAGTTCAACATTTAACACCATAGTTCCCTCCAGGCTTGTCACAAAGCTCAAGGACCTAGGATTAAACACCTCACTGTGCATGTGGATCCTTGACTTCCGGACCGGCAGACCCCAGGTGGTGAGGATGGGCAGACACACCTCTTCCATCCTCATCCTTAACACCGGAGCACTGATCACAAATAACAATGAAAAGGCCTACCTGAAGGAAGCAGATGACCTGACCTGCTGGTATCAGGACAACAACCTACTCCTGAACGTCAGCAAGACTAAGGAGCTGATAGTGGACTTTAGGAAAAAGCAGAGAAGGAACTACACACCCCTTAATATCAATGGGTCCTCGGTGGAGAGCTTCAAGTACCTTGGTTTCCACATCACAGAGGGCCTAACCTGGGTGCTGCATACTGACTCAGTGGTGAGAAAGGCAAGGCAGAGATTGTTTCACCGCAGATGCTTGAGGAAATTCCGGGTAACCCCTCAAATACTGAGGAATTTCTACTCCTGCACCATCAAGAGCGTCCTGACAGGGAACATCACTGCCTGGTATGGAAACGGCACTGAACAAGACCGCAAGGCCCTGCAAAGAGGGGTTTGTTCGGCTGAACATACAATAGTGCTCTACCCAGCCTAAAGGATATTTACACCAGGTACTGCAAGAATAAGGCTAGGAGAATCATTGAGGATCCCAACCACCCAGATAATGGCCTTTTCTCCCTGCTGCGGTCGGGAAGAAGGTACCTGATACACCAGGCCAGCACTGAGAGTCTCAGGAAGAGCTTCTATGCTCAGGCCAGTAGGATCCTAAACGAAGTCACTGCCTAAGACTGCCCCCCAATCATATACATATATTTATTACTATTCCTATTCTATTTAAACTCTTTTTAATGCACAAATTGAAGGAACTGGCGGGATTACATTTCATTGTGACTGTACCTTATATGATTACATGTGACAAATAAACTTGATTGATTGACTCCATTTCTGTACTTCTACACACAGAGGTTCATATTAATCTTCTCAAATAAATGCAAATCTCATCTCACTCTCATAAAGAGAGTGAGATGAGATTTGCTTTTATTTGTTATTTTAATTGTTATTGATTGTGCTTTTATATTTTTGTATTTGTATATTGTCATTGTATTCATAAGAATGAAGTGAAACAAAATAATTCAGTCTGGTTAATACAGTACTGCAGCAATTTACATAGCATTTTATCTTTTGTTAGTTGGCCATTATTATTATGGAAAAGACAATAACCAGTTTTAATTATAATATTTGCTAGAATTATATAAATCTATAGAAATGCACTGCATTCTCAGAATGCAGGGTTACTTGTGGTTTCTAGAGTCTCCAAAAGTAGAATGGGAGCCAGAGCCTTCAGCCATCAAGCTCCTCTCCTGTAGAATCAGGTCTCAGTTTGGGTTCGGAAGGCAGACACCATCTCTACATTTAAGACTTTCCTCTTTGATAAAGCTTATAGTTAGGGCTGGCTTGGGTGAGCCCTGAACCATCCCTTAGTTATGCTGCTATAGGCCTAGACTGCCGGAAGACTTCTCATGATGCACTGAGCTTGTCTCTCCTTCTTTCCCTCTCCATCTGTATGCATTTTTATCCTATTAATGCATGCTACTAACTTGACATTTTCACTCTCCCGTAGTTCTGTGCTTTCTTGGCTCTCTCCTTTCTCCTTCTGTCGCTTTCAGCAGGTATTTATACCTCAGTAGCTGCAGAGACTGGATCTTTGATTGTGGGCCACCTGCTGCCCCTGCTCAACAACTGCTACTACAGTTGTTATTGGCTTTGTTACTATTATTGTCATTATTATTCCTATGACTATCATTCCTATTATTTTTTTTTTATTAATATTAATTTTACCACTACCATTACATTATTACTATTTTAAAATTCTAGGTGGAATTCTCTCTCCCTCTCTCTCCCTCCCTCTCCCTCTCCCCCAACATGGCAGCGGCAGTTGGTTGCCCACCATTGAGTCTGGTTCTGCTCGAGGTTTCTGCCTGTTAAAAGGAAGTTTTTTCTTGCCACTGTCACCAAGCGCTTGCTGATGGTGGGATTTGCTGGGTCCCTGTAAATAATATTAAAAAGAGTACGGTCTAGACCTGCTCTATAGGAAAAGTGCAATGAGATAACTTCTGTTATGAATTGGCGCTATATAAATAAAATTTAATTGTGACCTGTGCTAACGGTTAAGTTCTCGTCTCTAGTTGAGCATAGCATCCTATTTAACCATTGGGCAGGTGGTTGAACTATGGGCATCTTGCTGTGCAAAAATTATCAAATTGGTGTTGAACAGCTAAATGCCAAAATTGAACCCTCTCAGTTCCACTACCTGATGTACGATTGAACATTTATACTCTAAGTAAACTACATGAATTGTTGCTAATATTGTTTAATAATATTTTAATGGTTGCTAATATTATTGAATAATATTTGATTTGTTGCTAATAGTAATGAATAAAATTGGGATTGTTGCCAATTGTATTGAATAATATTAGGATTGTTGCTAATAGCATTGAATAATCATTCATTTGTTGCTAAAAGTATTGAGTTATATTTGATTCCTTGCTGAAGATACTGGATTGAATTAGATTAGTTGCTGAAAGCATTGAATTGTATTTGTTCTGTTGTTACAGCTATTGATTTGATTTGGCTGGTTGCTAGGGGTGTTGATTTGTACAGTAGTTGATTTGTTGCTAGTATGTGAAAGTGATAGGGTTATAAGAGGCTTGATACAGCCTTGTTAAACCGGGCGAGGCTCTTAAACCCAGTCTCGAGTCTCCTTCTGGCAGTCTATATCAGGCTATCAGAGGCACCACCAGATTCTCCTACAAACTGCAGCACATACACTCAGTTGCTATCCGGCCAGTCTCTGAACATTTACTAAGACATTTTGGACCTGAAAGAAGTGATACAACCAAGCTGGTTATCGCCAGTTAACTTAGATCTCTTAAGCATGCTCTAACATAATGTTTAACTGTGTGGGTAGATTGGAGAGACCTGGCTGATACGGGTCGGTTAGGAACCACAACAAAACATACTGTATGCATATGTTATTATGTGAAAAGAGGAAAAAAGAGAAAGAAGTTTTGCGCACAGCATGCCCTTTAGGGTTGGAGGTGTTGGCAAATGCAAGATAAACACGTAATCAGAAGTGTTTGGTAGAGAAACTGCACACTCAACCCGTAAAAATATATTCAAAAGCGTTCGTTTTTGCCCACAATAAAAAAGAAGACTATTTATCTGTGAGTGTCGGCATTCTATTTGTTTTGATAATTACCATTAAATCCTGGTTCCATGTTGGAAATTTTAAATAATTAATGAAGGTATTCACACTGTGCCAGGTATGCGTAAAATACGGCGGAGAGGCAAGTGAACAAAATAATCTTTTGATGACATGGAGAGTGCATTTGCCTCCGTGTTTGCCTTCACTGACACTGACTCGCAACACTCGTATTGGTATGGGAACAAAAGAAGAAAACCACGGAGAATGGGAGGAATGGGGTTGACAAAAAGTTGGGCAGGGTACTTTGAGGTAGACTATGTATGTGCTTCTACCGGCTGCTGTGGAGCAATGGCTGGGAGAAGCACATACATAAGCACAAACCTTTCATCTTGCCTCTTCACCTTGTGGTCGTGCCACTGCATACCTCCATTACCTCCACCAACTGCAGGGAGGAGTCCCTCAGCTGCCATATCCTGTGGTAGTCCTGCAAGATCAGTGACCGCCTTGTGAGAGAGCCCATCTTTCCTACTTTCTTTGGATTTCACAAAGTTGAACAAAGATTGCCTCAATCACACGCCAACAGTCTGGCCACTGAGCAAGCGGAGCTGGGGAGGCAAGGGCACTTCTATTTTACGCTACATATAACATATAATGTCTTATTGCCTGTATGCTGACTGTTTGTGTGTTGTTTTCGTATGTTTAATGAATTGGACACAACTGTTACTATTGCTTTATAGTGAGTTTTGCGTAAAACATTACTTACCAATTCTATTTCTGGCACCTGCGCAGGGGCACCTGAGACACCAAGTAAGGATTCAGGCTGGACAACAGACTGGATGGGGGGCCGAGCAGGCTGGACAGCAGGCTGGCTGGAGGGCTAAACTGCTGGCTGGCTCAGGGGCTGTGTAAAACTAGCTGACTGGATGGAGCTGGTCTGTGGGCACAGTGGTGGAACTAGGACCTGAAAGTGTTGGGTCCAGTGTATCATCCTCCTCAAAGCCCTCATCTTCCTCTCCACGCTCTTCTACTAGGTCTTCCAGCAAGTTCTCAGTATCCTCTGAGTCTGGACTAACTTCTGTCCTGTCCACTCCAATTAACTCTCCTGAAAATGGTATCCCTGGCACATCCTGAATACAGCTGATGTGTCACTGCTGAACACGCCAGATATGTTCTATCCTCAACCTGTCCAGCAGAGGGACACCCAGGAGGTCTCCTCCTTTGTCACCCATGAGCTCCTGCACCAGCTGATTGATGATGGTAGTTTCCTCTCCACAAGTTCACCGTTGACAGTAGAAGGCCAGATCTTTCTTTGCCATGTGCTTGTCCACCAAGCCAACACTAATGACTCTGACACCCTCCTCTCGTTCCCCACAGAGATAATTCAGAATGCAGTCCCCTTGCCTATCCCAGCCAGCTTCATTGTGATCTAAATTGACACACAAATGAAAATACGGATTGAGAAAATGTTTCATTAGTTTATCTTATGTAAACTTAACACCAGTGGCAGAAAGTAACTAAATACATATACTCAAGTACTGCATTTAAGTACAATTTAGAGGTATTTGTACTAAACTTAAGTGTTTTCTTTAATATGCTAAATTATACTTTAACTCCATTCCATTTTAGTGTAAAACATTGTTCTTACTTCACTTAATTTATTTGACAGCTAAAGTAAGTGGTGATTTTCAGATTACGATTTTACAAAGAAACATTCAATTCTTTTTTATTTATATAGGGCCAATTCATAACAGAAGTTATCTCATTGCACTTTTCCTATGGAGCACGTCTAGACCGTACTAGACCGTACTATTATTTACAAAGACCTAACAAATACCACCATGAGAAAGCAGTTGGCGACAGTGGCAAGAAAAAAAACTTCCTTTAAGAGGCAGAAACCTTGGACAGAACCAGACTCAATGGTGGGCAGCCATCCGCCGCTGCCGTGCGGTTTTGAGAGAGAACAAAAGAGAGAGAGGTTGAGAGAGAGAGAAGTTTTGGGCGAGGGGGTGGGTGTGGGGGAGAGGGAGGCACAGTGCCACCTAGAATTTTTTTAAATAGAATTGTAATTGTACTATTAATATTAATAAATTAATAATAATAGGAATGACAGCTATAAGAAAAATAATGTCAGTATTAGTAACAGAGCAAATAACAACAACTGTAGTAGCAGTTGTCAAGCAGGAACACAGGGGCAGCAAGTGGCCCACAACCAAAGATCCAGTCTCTGCAGCTCTGGAGGCAGAAATAACTGTTGAAAGCGACAGAAGGAGAGAGGAAAAAATTGGGAAAGCACAAAACTACGGGAGAGAGAAGATGTCGAGTTAGTAACATGCAGTAATGGGATAAAAATGCATACAGATGGAGAGGGAGAGGAGGAGAGAGAAAAGAGGTGCATTATGGGAAGTCTCCCGGCAGTCTAGGCTTATGGGAGCATAACTAAGGGATGGTTCAGGGCTCACCCAAGCCAACTATAAGTTTTATCAAAGAGGAAAGTCTTAAGCCTACTCTTAGATGTGGAGATGGTGTCTGCCTCCCGAACCCAAACTGGGATCTGATTCCACAGGAGAGGAGCTGGTTAGCTGAAGGCTCTGGCTCCCATTCTATTTTGGAGACTCTAGGAGCCACAAGTAACCCTGCATTCTGGGAGCGCAGTGTTCTAGTCGGATAATAAGGTATTATGAGATCTTTACAATACGATGGTGCCAGACCATTAAGAGCTTTGTAGGTGAGGAGAAGGATTTTAAATTCTATTCTGGATTTTACAGGGCGCCAGTGCAGAGAAGCTAATATTGGAGAAATATGATCTCTTTTCCTAGTTCTTCTCAGTACATGTGCCGCATCATTCTGGATCAACTGGAGAGTCTTAAGGGACTTATTCGGGCAGCCAGATAATAAGGAATTGCAGTAGTCCAACCTAGAAGTAACAAATGCATGCACTAATTTTCACAGCATTATTTTGAGACTGATTTTTGCAATGTTACGTAGGTGAAAAAAGGCAGTCTTTGAAGTTTGTTTTATGTGGGAGTTAAAGGATAAATCCTGATCAAAGATAACTCCGAGGTTCTTTACGGTGCTGCTGGAGGCCAGGGCAATGCCATCTAGAGTAACTATATCCTTAGATAATGCGTCTTGGAGGTGTTTGGGGCCAAGTACAATAGCTTCAGTTTTGTCTGTTTAACATCAGAAAGTTACAGGTCATCCACATCTTTATGTTCTTAAGGCATGCTTGAAGTTTAGTTAACTGGTTAGTTTCATCTGGCTTGATCAATAGATATAATTGGGTATCATCTGCATAACAATGAAAGTTTATGGAGTGTTTCCTAATAATGTTGCCTAGAGGAAGCATATATAAGGTGAACAGAATCGGTCCAAGCACATAAGCTTGTGGAACTCCGTGACTAACTTTGGTGTGCACGGAGGACTCACCGTTAACATGTACAAACTGAGATCGATCTGATAGATAGTATTCAAACCAGCTTAGTCCGGTTACTTTAATGCCAATTAAATGATCCAGTCTATGTAATAGGATGTGATGGTCAATGGTGTCGAATGCAGCACTAAGCTCTAACAAGACAAGTACAGAGACAAGTCCTTTGTCTGATGCAATGAAAAGGACATTTGTAATTTTCATCAGTGCTGTCTCTGTGCTATGATGCACTCTAAATCCTGATGGAAACTCCTCAAATAAACTATTGTTATTTATAAAGTCACACAACTGATTGGCGACTGCTTTCTCAAGGATCTTTGAGAGAAAGGGAAGGTCAGATATAGGTCTATAGTTGGCTAAAAGAGTGGGCTTTTTAAGAAGAGGTTTAATTACAGCTACTTTAATGGACTGTGGTACATAGTCTGTTAATAAAGACTATCTTGCCTATCTTGTTATCTTATACAGTTCTCTAACCCTTTGTTTTTCTTGACAGCAAACACACGGTTCAAGATTGAGTGTAATATGTTCATTGAATAAAGTTATTGTCATGAATACATGATTTGCTGAGAAGCAAATGTTATATGAACAAGGGGTTAAATTGCGTAGAGTTAAATTGAGTTGCATCCCCTCTGTAGATAGAAGAATTTTAAAAATATTTATATTTGTATTATTATCACATTATCATCAATGTCACTAGTGCTGCGAGCGGAACTTGTAAGTAAGTAATGAGCTAGCCAATCACAGCACAGCAGGCCAGGACTTGTGGGAAAAAATAACGCGATTGAAACAAATCATATGGCGACATTATATGATGTTAATAAGTGATGGTTTTAGCCAATGTGGAATAAAAGGTTTTTTTTAAACAACCAGATATCTCAAAGGCACCAGCAGACAAGAGAAAAGGTTTCAAAGTAAGAAGTTATTGTTATTTTTTCCTATAAATTAAATGTTCACAAAATTCAATTCAATTCAATTCAAACATTTATTCCCACTTCCTGTTGCATGGCGTCACACATCTGCCATGGTGACCCCGTTCAACACATCAACAGATGTAGTTTCACAATTTAGCGGTCTTTAGATTAGACTGCTAAAATTTGAAGTTGATCCGATTCTCTGGGAGGAGTTCAACATAAAGAAGTGCTAAAAATAGTCAATCTTTGCCGTATCGCCACAGCAACAACATTTGAGGAAACCTAAAAAGCTTTGCAAATTAGCATTGCAAAAGTCTTTAGATTGCACTGCCCAAATTTGAAGTCGATACGATTCTCTGGGAGAAGTTCGTTAAAATACGAAACCTGTAAATGGCGAAATATGGCACGTTAAATTTAAAATTGCTGACTTCCTGTTGGGTTTAGGGTATGGCTCCAAGAGGCTTTTTTTTTAAGTCTAGAGATGATACATCTGCCTCCCAAATTTTGTACATCTAGGTAAAACGTGCTGTGTGGGCTGCTTCGTTGAAATTTTTTGGGGGGTGCTATTGAGCTATTTTGCCACACCCAAGCCCCAGACTATACCAGAAAACAAAACACACTCTTTCTGACGCATGTGCCAAGTTTTGTGAGTTTTCCATTATCCTTAGCCGCTTTGAATGCTAAAAGTCATTAAGGGGGCACTATAGAACTGACATGCCACCCCCAAGCCCAAAAGTTATCTCAAATTTTAGTATTTACCAGTTCAAGTCTGGGTGCAAAGTTTCGTGACTTTTTCAGCATCCTAAAGGCCTCAAACATGTGTTTAAAATGTTTTAATTGATGCAGGAAATCCAAAATGCCTGACTTCCTAACCACACAAAGTAATACACTCCAGAGAGCCATTAAACCAAACAAAACACAGCAGGTATGCAAGAGCTCATAATATGCAAAACTGTTGTAAGCAAAAGAGAATCAATTTCCAACATGCATGATGGTACTAATGTATTTCCATTGACTCTCTAAATGCTTGAACAAGGAACGACAGACATCTGCAAGCATTTGGCTTTAGGTATACAATGTGTGGTCTGTTTTGTTTTTGAGCAATGAGCAAATCAAAACAACTTAAAAAAGAAACTTTTTAAATCTTATGGTTGGTTGAAGTGCCCAAATTTTCCTGTATCAAAAGAGAAAATGAACAAAGAGTAGACATATCTAATACCATTATGTGAAAAGTGGTCAGTGGCACACAAAAGATTTCAGCAATTCACGTCTGCAACACCCCTCAAACCTTACGCTTACCAGCACTTTACAACTTAACTGCAAAATAATGTCATTGTTTTGAACTTGGTATCTAATTAATGCCTAATTAACCTATATAAGATTAATACAATAGAAGCAGCACTTAGGCTGCCACTGCAGACAGTTAAATCACACAGAGTGCTTAAACACCTCATTGTAAATGTCATATTCATGTCAGATACTGTATTTGTTGTGTGCTTTTCATAGGTGGTGAAGGCTCCAACACCTGTGCTGCTGGTGAGCGTGAACCCCTTCAGTGCAGGAGGTGATCTTTCTTCACATGGAGTTGACATTGCGAAGCCAGATGACATCTTAGTGGGAGTTGGTGCCCTACTGGGGATCTATTTCAACTTTGGAGTTAGATATGCGAATGTTAAAGTTCCAATAGGGGTAATTAAAATGGCTAATTTCTTGCTCTAAATGACTTATACCGATGTTGATACACAGACATTTCATCAGCTGCCTGTGATTATTTTGAGACATTATATTGTCAGTCAGAATACATGAAAGTATTTTAATGGAACAAGTACAAAAAAAGTGAGCCTCATAATGAGTCCTGGCACACAAGCACACACTCTAGTTCTGAGTCAAGTCTGTTGTATTAAATTGTTGGATTAATGGATTTATTGACATTATTTTAAAGGAGCTCAGCCTATGATTTAGCTACTGAGATGTCTAACCCAGGAGTGACCTGGTTGACGAGCTTAGCTTTAACTTAATGTTACTGTACATTGTCTGTTGCGTTCAGTACAGAATCCACAGGGCGGGCAGAATAACAATCTCTTTATTTCCTCTGCCGTGCTTAAATGTGAACAAAGTCCATTTTCCAGTTTCCATCGAAAACCAAACACTCATAGCATGACAAATAAGTTTCAAATTGAAGACCCTTCAAAAGTTCTCAAGGATCTTGAGGTTTTAAGAGTATACATGCAGTGGCCATTCAGCTGTTTTTCAGGACCTACAGATCAAAATGTCTTCACCATATGTGGTTTCTAACTAACCTTTTTTGCTCCTGTTATGTCCCGAAACTCATTTTGCCATTCAGTGCAACCTTCCTTAAAAAAATAAATAATGTGAAATATCTGATTGTAAAAATAGCTATTGTGTGTGTGTGTGTGTGTGTGTGTGTGTGTGTGTGTGTGTGTGTGTGTGTGCGTATACATCACAATGGCCATTTCACCTGACTGGAATCATGTTTGAAGAATTGGGAATTAAATGTTCAGTTTCACAGCTCTTGCATAACTGAGAATCCCTGATAAAGTAAGAACCTAAATGTTGGGTCAGAGTCATTACTTCTACTTCTAATTTTCATGTTCCAATGTGCCATAAATATTGTCTTTTAATATGTGATCCTACCCTCTACTAGCCACTGACAAATTTCACCCCTCCTTATCAGTCGCTGGACTGAAACTTGTGCGTATCCCTGAGAAAGTGGGTGAAGGAAGTGAGCCACCTTAACAACCTCCATGTCCACTCCTCAAGACTCAGGATGTGCTTTTGCACATTCCCATGTAAATATTTTGCACACTGCACATCCCTGCACAAGCTGTTATTTAAATAAGTCACTGTACATATTATTTATTATTTTCCTATAATATATATATATATATATATATATATATATATATATAATATTCTTTTAAAATCTTATTGACCATTTTATTTTTTATATTTATGTTTCTTGACCACTATTTTTTTATATATTTCTACTATGTTTATTGTTTTGGACCAAAATACCAAAGCAAATTCCTTGTATGGGAAATAAAGCTGATTCTGATTCTGATAATTTATTTAATCTGTAAGATCTATGAGCCCCAGGAAGTAGGAGATGGTAGAAACTCTAAAAAATCTAATGTTATTTTCCTCTGAAGAAATATTGTGATGCATATGTAGATACCAAAACATTACAGGATCATCAATATAAAGCAGAATTCCATGTTAAAGGTAAGGCATACAGTATTATACATGGTTGCTCATACATGCTGGGAACTCATCTTTATTCACTGATGGAACAAACATGTGATTGTACGTAGTGACACCTAGTGGTAGGACTGGTAATGTTACAAGCAGTCAGATTTAGAAATGATTAACAAATATTGATATTGAAGTTGAAAGTGAATGGGATAAACAGTTCATCATCATGATAAAGTTAACTTCAGCCACACAATGTGATCCATAGCTTAGCCTAATATTTTGGTTTGTGTGCTCTACAAACTATTCAGCTAGTAACAAAAATCACTGTGCCTCAGACTTCCTTTCTAACACCCCTATTAGACAAGAATGGAATAACCCGTTGACTTTTTTGTTACTTCCTGTTGTCATAGTAGCACTATGACTATGAGTCAGTTTGGGGATATAAATGTGAAACAAAATTCGATGCCAAGGATTCAACAAAAATTCAAATTTTTGATAAGTTCCTGCACCACAACAAAGTCCTGTCCCAGTTGGACCACCACCGCCATCTCCTGTCCCGGTTGGGCTGCCACCGCCGCCATCTCCTGTCCCAGTTGGGCCGCTGCCAAGTCCAGGATTGCAGCCGCCAAGTCATGCCGCTGCTGGATCGCAGCTACCACCTGAACTCTCTGTGCTGCAGCAGCCTCCTGATCAGCAGCAGCCTCCTTATCCTCCTGAACTGCAGCAATTGCCTGTTCCTGAGCTGCTGGAATCACCAGTTCCTGAGCGTCAGAAGTCACCTGATCCTGCTGAGCTGCAGCAGCCATCTGATGCTGCTGAGTTGTAGCAGCCTCCTGAACCTGCTGTACCACAGCAGCCTTCTGAACCTCCTGAGCTGCAGCAACCCACTAAGCCTGAGCTGCAGCTGACTCCTGTTCCTGTGGTGCTGCAGCTGTGTCCAGTTTCTGCACTGCAGCAATCTCCTGTACCTGCTCCCTGTTTCTGTGCTGCAGCCGTCTCCTGTTCCTGAGCTGATGCAATCACCAGTTTCTGTGGAGTCACAGCAGTCTCCTGATCCCCTCGAGCTGCAGCAAAATCCCGTTCCTGTTCAGCATCAGCCTCCGCCCTGATCATTTCATCACTGTCTCATTGTCTCTCTTACCTGTGTTTCCTTTGTTCAGTGTCAGATTGTCTTCATTGCCTGCATGTCAAGCGTCCTGGTCTTGGTTTCCTATGTTCCCTCCCCTGAATTTTGGAGTACTTTTGGACCTTGCCAGCTTTGTTCTATTGACTCTGTTGTTTGCTCCCTCGGACTGGTTTGCATTTGTTGGACTACATTCCTGGTGTTTGATTACTGCCTACCTGAGAATTTTGTAAGTCTTTTTGTTTCATTAAATGATTGAACCTTACCATTGTCTCCATTGTCTGCATCTGCGTCCACGCCCTTGTGTTACCTGCTTGACCGTAACATTTTCATGGTGAAACATCAAAATTCAACGCCATGTCACAGACATGCCCTTTGGTGAAAACTCAAGCTTTTGATAACTTCATCTCAAAAGGTCTTTAGATTGCTCTGAAAAAATTAGAAGTTGATCCGATGAATTCTCTAGGAGGAGTTTGTTAGTATGGAGCCTGTAAAATGGCGAAAAATGGCAGAAAAGTGAACATTCAATTCAAAATGGCTGACTTCCTGTTGGGTTTAGGGTATGCCACCAAGAGGGTTTTTTGTATGTTTTGGGGTGATATATGTACTCCCCAAATTTTGTACACGTAGGTGTAGGTGAAACGTAGGCAGAGGGCTGCTTTTTTCAATTTTGTAGGGGGTGCTATGGAGTCATGATGCCATGCCCATTCGCAAGACCCACAAAAAAACATACATTTTCGCCACTTCTGACAAGTGTGCAGAGTTTCATTTGAGGGTGCAAAGAATAATAATAATAATAATTAAAGCTGCAAGCAGCGATGAACAGGCCCTTGCACCTGACCGATTTGACCACGTAAACTGAAATTACAACAACATCCTGTGTCATGGCAAAACATCGACATTCGATGCCAATCCACGAACACGTCATTTAACGAAAACTCACAAGCTTCACAACATAGCGTCATCAATGTCTTAAGGCTTTTCTGCCAAAATGTGAGGTGGATCTGGTCAACCTGCTAGGAGGAATACATCAAAGTATAAAATGCGTAATATCCTGTTGCCAGTAGGTGGCAAACATGTGAAGTTTGGAGCAGATTTGTACACTGAAGTTACAGCAACATCCTGTTTCTTCGCGAAACATCAAAATTCGACGCCATGGACACGCTCTTCAACGAAAACTCGGTTAGCACAACTTTCATCGCAACAGTCTTTAGATTGCACTGTGAAAATTTGAAGTTGATTGGATTAATTCTCTAGGAGGAATTTGCTAGTTCAAAGCCTGTAAATGGTGAAAAATGGCCGAAAAGTGCACATTCAATTCCTGTTGGGTTTAGGGTATGGCTCCAAAAGGCTTTTTGCTTGTCTTGGGGTGATACATGCACTTACCAAATTTCATACATGTTGATGAACGGTTGCTGCTGAGGCCCTAATAACAACAACAATCCAAGCAATTCCAATATGGTCCTCACACCGGTCACTGATCAGGCCCTAATTAAAGCTGCAAGCAGCGATGATCGGAGCCTCGCACCTCCATGCATGTCGGGGCGTGTTGCAGCCGCGGTGTCCTTGCCAGTCCTTGCCATCTGTTTGATGCGGCTCTGAATTCTGATGTGTTTTGATCACTGCACGTACGAGTTAAATGTCATTTCCTGTGTACACTATGTGGTGATAAACAATCTTTACAATGAAGCATCGTGAAAGGCTTAAGTCCATTTCTGACGACATTTGAAGTTGATGTACTCAACCTGTTGGCTGGAGTAAATCAATGCATAAAACGTGAAGTTTGGGGCAGATTTGACCACGTATACTGAAGTTACAACAACTTCCTGTGTCATCGACATTCAATGTAAAACTTGCCATTTCCTTTTGCCAGTAGGTGGCGCTGTGACAATAACTGACTATTGTCATATAGATGTGTTCAGGGCGGGACTCTTATCATACATATGAAGTCTGGTTGAGATTGACTGTGTGTTTCATGGCGAAACATTGAAATTTGCCGCCCCATAATGAGCACACCGTTCGACGAAAAGCTATAGAGCCATTTTGCCCCGGCCATTTCCGAAACCCATAAAATATCAAGTTTTTCACCAGTCCTGATAAGTGTGCAAAGTTTCACAACTTCACAATCACATCATCTTTAGGTTCTCAAAATGTGATTCATTCGTAAAAAGTTGAAATCAATGCCAATAGGGCCTATGCTGCTGAGTGCCGCTCTGAAAAAAGTAATGATCGTGCCCATGCACCTCCACGCACGTCGGGGCGTGCTACAGGCGTGGCTTCCAGCAAGGACGCTGTTGGACGTGGCTCTGAATTGTGATGTGTTTTGGTCACTGCATGTAGGAGTTAAATGTCACTTCCTGTGTGCACTCTGTGGCGCTAGACAACACACTTTGTGTTATGTTAAAGGATATCATGCGCAGACCACCCAACGAAGATTTTGTGCAAATTGGATCATCTTTGCCGTGGAAGACTTACTTTTCTGTTGCCACTAGGTGGCGCTATGACTTAACGTCATTATTGGCCTGTAGATGTGACCAGGGTGGGACTCTTATCAAACATTTGAAATTAGAGGCAGATTGGACAGTGCAGCCAGGTTACTGGGCCATCATGGAAACAAAAGAAGGTCAGTTTCAGGTGAAACTAGGCAGGGTAAACAGCAGACACTCAGGAAGACTCCTCCCTGAGGGCAGGGCTTAAGCAGTACAGAGTAGCTTAAATTTCTGAGTTCTCAGACCATTTTCACAATTGAGAATGACTTCCAGGTGGGAGCTGAAATGTCTTGATTCTGAAAAGTGTCCAGATGGCTACGACTGAAACCTTTTCTACAACTATAAAGATTGCCATCACACATTTGTAATCTTACCTGTGTGTTGCTTTTTCTCCTAAACAAAAATACTGTATGTGAATATATATATCATCAAATCAAAATTTCTATATTTTCAAATTAGTTGAGCTGCACAATGTTTCCACGTATCCCTTGGTAACTGCAGAAGTACCCCTTGGGTGAATCACTGGCTTACAGGACCAAAGGTAAAAAATAGCTGAATCATAGCATAAATGTCATTAAAGAGCTGAACATTTTGATATTTGAATGGTTTCTGTAGCTACAGTGGTGTTCAAAACTGTTTGCCCCCTTCCTGATTTCTTATTTTTTTGCATGTTTGTCACACTTAAATGTTTCAGATTATCAAACAAATTTAAATATTAATCAAAGATAACAAGTAAACACAAAATGCCGTTTTTAAATGAAGGTTGTTATTATTAAGGGAAAACAAAATTGAATCAAATTCGAGCATGAACTGCCTTTTTAAGGTCATGCCACAGCATCTCAACAGGATTCAGGTCATGCTGTATCAAATTCACATCTGAATCCATATAAGGTTTGGCTATTATGCAACAGATGTTGAATAAACATTCACAAACAGTTTGCTCAACTTATCCACACTAGGCCACTCCAAAGTCTTCATTTTGTTCTTCTTCAGCCATTTAGAGACCCCACAACAACATCCAAAGAACTGCAGGCCTCACTTGCCTCAGTTAAGGTCAGTGTACATGACTCCACCGTAAGAAAGAGACTAGGCAAAAATGGCCTGCATGGCAGAGTTCCATGACGAAAACCACTGCTGAGCAAAAAGAACATTAAGGCTAATCTAATTTTTGCCAGAAATCGCAAACGCTTGATTGCAGTTGTTACTGCTAAGGGTGGTCCAACCAGTTATTAGGTTCAGGGGGCAATCACTTTTTCACACAGGGCCATGTAGGTTTGGATTTTGTTTTCCCTAAATAATAACAACCTTCATTTAAAAACGGCATTTTGTGTTTACTTGTGTTATCTTTGACTAATATTTAAATTTGTTGGATAATCTGAAACATTTAAGTGTGACAAATATGCAAAAAAAAAAAATCAGGAAGGGGGCAAACACTTTTGCACACCACTGTAAATGGATGTAGAAATGGAGTTTATTGAAAAGAGAGAGACAGACAGGAAGTGTGAGAGATGGACAGAAAAAAACAGAGAGAGACAGATGAAGGAGACAGAAAGCGGTAGGTGTGTGTGTAGCTCATGTCAATCATCTGTGACTCGCCTGAGATCCAAGGTTGCCATTGTGATGCTAACAGCTGTGTGTTAAAATACCTTAAGACAGAGGAAAACCTGCTGCTGAGGCTGTGTGAGATTTGTGTGTGTAGTGTCAAAAATGTGGGAATGAGAGCAGGTTAGAAATGTCCCTTTTTCTGCCTCCTCCCTGAAAATTCGGGTCTCAGTTAATATGCAAGTCTGTACGGAAGTTGGCTGGCACTGCTGTCACTTTGAAGCTGACTGTGGCAACTGAGTAACTCTAGTTACATGTTTTCAACCGGCCATGTATAAATTATGCATGAAGAGTGAAAATTGCGGGAATGACAGCTAGTTGAAGAGAAGAGTTTTAAAAAGCATCATATCACAAAACAACTGCAGACTGTACAGAACTCAGCTGCTAGGCTGTTAACCAGGACCAAGAAGTATGGCCACATCACACCTGTTTTAGCCTCTTTACATTGGCTCCCTGTTTGTTTAGGATTGATTTTAAGATCTTATTGATTACTTTTAAGGCTCTTCATGGCCTGGCTCCAGATTATATTTTAGACCTTTTAATCCCTTATGAACTTTTATGTAGTTTGAGATCTTCAGGCAGGGATCTTCTGTCTGTTCCTGAGTCCAGTATGAAAACTAAGGGGGAAAGAACTTTTGTCATCAGGGCCCCGAGGCTCTGGAACAACTTGCCTGAAGAAATTAGGTTGTCTGAGTCAGTGTCTTCTCAAAATGCATTTTTATCGGAAAGCATATCCTGAGCTGTCCGTTTATTGTTTTTATGTATTATATGCATTTTACTTATTTTGTATTTTATCATTCATTGTGGTATTTTATTTCTCTCTGTGAAACACTTTGTAGTTTGTTTTGATAAGTGCTCTATAAATAAAGTTTTATTGTACAGATCCTCTGCACTCTGACAATTTGGTCCCTCACTCTAGCTCTGAATATTGCGCCCAATACACACTCATTGTAAACTCAGAAAAGGACTGAAAATGTCATGAATTTTTAACTGTGATTGTGTAAAAAATATTAAAGATATGAAAAAGTTGAATTAATGTGAATATGTGAAAGTCCCAAGGTCCCTAGTGAACGTTTTAAAGTTGGAACAGAGTTTCTATGTGAATGTATGTATTAGTAGGAAGAGCAAGAGAAATATATGTGCAAGGTGATGCCAGCTCTGTTATTTAGGTAAAATATATAATGAAATAAATGACTCTGGGACATTCAACAATACACTACTTGGAACAAGGTAAAAATAAAAATCAATGACAATAAACCACAATGGAATATGGTTAATTAGAAAAACTTTTATTATCATGTCCCCAATCCCGGCATCAAACTTACAGCAAAATGTTGCACAATATGGAAGTAAATTGCTCCCAAACAAGCCACAAACTGTACAGAAGGTAGCAAAGACACAGTAGCAGCAAGCTAGAAAACTGAATTACACTGAAGACAAACATACATTAAGTTGATTCAAACAAAAACAGTACTGAGAAGTATTGCGTTAGCAACATCAAATAACTGGTGGTGTGAGCATCAAAGTGCTTGTTCGCTTTGCTGATTTAGTACACCATGAAAGTTTGTGTTTCAGCTTTTAATTAACAATCTAACAAAAAGCATAAGAGGCAAAAGTAGCACGAGAGTTAGAAAAATATCCTATCTACACTTGAGTCATCAAGTATTATTTGGTTGATTTAGACTCATCTACCTTTATTTCAGTGAGTTTTCCTGAGGTTTACTATGGAAGTGTATACTGGACTATATTCAAATGTTAATTCAAAGTTGAAAATGAAATATAAACAATGTAACCAGATTTTCCATTTATGCAGGCAATATTTAAGTCAAAATAAAAATGAATTTTCAAACAATTTGAAAATGAAAACTACATTTGACATTTCATTTTCAAAGACAACCTGCTGTGCAGTGGACAATATTCAAATGCAAAAAGCGAAACAGCGCCCCCAGTCTTTGCATTTACATGTCACCATGCTCTTTTGGGGTCAAATGAAAATGAAAATGAAAATCGTCAGTGCTCTCATCAAAGCGGGTCTTCAGTCACTTGGTTGAACATCTTCTGCTTTGCTCATGTACACAGTCCGCTATGGCAGAAAGAGGAGAAGGCGGCCAGGCTCACTGACTACTGTATTACTGTACAAAAACACAACTTTATAACTGTATTCACTGATTTTGGTGAAACTAGCTATATGAGGCACAGAATTTGATGAATTTACTGTTTATCAGACCACAAATGAGACAAGAATTAATTAGATAGACGTCTCAGCATTTCTGGGGGCCAAGCCTCAGATTACTGTACAAAAACACACAACTTCTATAACTTTATTCACTGATTTTGGTGAAAATGGCTGATGATGATAATGATACTTTATTGTCAGATCGAGTCTGAAATGTTTCTTACATCACAGCAGCTCCATTTGCAACATCACAGAGATCATATTTTATGGTTTTCCCTCTGATGTCATCCGGCTGCTCTGTCTCAACTCTCGGTGATTTATGGAGTTTCCTGATGGACAGACAGCTTTATTGTCCAAAGTACAGCAAGTTAAGTCTTTGAAAATGAAATGATAAAATTATGTCAAATGCTGTTTTCATTTTGAAATTTTCATTTTGACTTAAATATTGCTTGCATAAATGGAAAATCAGGTTACATTGTTTATATATTTTCAAATTTAAATTAACATTTGAATACTGTCCAGTGTACAGTGGATTACAACTTTTTTTGAAAATTAAATGTCAAATAGCTTTTCTATTTTCATTTTAATATGGTCATAAAATGCTCATACAAGTATGTGAAATGAAAATTGGATTATTCCATTTTCATTTTTACTCAAATAACACATACATATGTGGAAAATTATAATGCTGTTGTGGAATTACATTTTCAAGCTATCATTATCATTTGAATATAGTCCAGTATATGCTTCCATAGTTTACTGTATTAACTTTCATTCTGGATGAGTTGTGTTTTCTGAAAGGGATTAGACATTCCTTGGTTGAGGCTGGTAGTAGTGCAGTGTTAATGACAATGGCTTTAAAATATCCTGTATAGACAGTGCTGTCCCTTAACAATCAGACAGAGCCTCTGTATCTCCACACAAAAGCTCCACAGAAAAAAAAACATTTATTGAAGGTTATTTCAAGATAAATGAGAATATATAAAAAGCTTTATATGCAGAGCAGGATTCATCCTGGTCATGAATTCATCCATCATGAGGGTGCAGATGTGACAAAATGATTATACTCTGGCAGTTTCAGAAGCATTGTTGAACACATGGTAAACAAACAAACTGAAAGAAGTATTACAAAGTATGAGGTATGAGAATTCTCCCAAAGGAATCCATTGACAGATAACTAAGCTTAGCTTGTAAGACAGCACATACAAAGTACTTAAGGTTCAATTTTGACAACATATATATTCGTACATGGAATATGTTTAAGATTGTCTATGAACATGTAATAGTCATTCACTGTAACTGCCACAGTCCCACTTCCACAAAGCAACACTAGATGTTGGAGTTGACTCTTAGAAAAAACTAAGAGGCTAAATGTCAAGCTCACTTTGGGTTTGGACATAAATCAAGTATCAGGCAGCTAATACAGTACATCAGAGGAGCGAAACAACACAATGGTCACTTCAAGTCATTCTGTTAAATCACGATTAAAGATTGATGACTTATGATGTACAGTGAGAGTGCAGTCCTGTAAATACTGCCACTGGGTTCCAAAACAAGATATCCTACATTTAGAAACATATCTAACTCCAGTGAGTTTTTGGAAGACAACTCAGCCTTATGGAACCTGCAGGTGGTCATCTAATAATATTGGTGTGGAAATCCATGGCCACAGATTGTTACAATGGGTGAGCAGATTAATAAACTGTGCACATGTACTGATACACCCTAATATGTTCAGTAATGTTAATGTTTAGTAAAATGTAAGGGTTAGTTTTGAACTTCTGGAAGATGCATCTGACATTCAGAATAAAAGTGGGGAATTAATAATTCTCTACAAAAACTTTTTAAGTAATTAAATGTAGTATTTAGTTGTCACATGAGCTGAATGAAACACAGACTGATAACTGGTGTCAGAAAAATAGTAAACTGTAATATTATACTATACTATCCTGTATGCTGGAGGTATGGATTTTGACAGACATGTGCGTGCCAGGGAGGGAGATGCTAGTGAGATGCATTATGGGAAATGTAGGATCCAGTGTTTTTGGAGCTTAATCTATACTAGGGATTAATGTCAGGATATTTTGGCTGTCTGCAGTTTGTCTCTTCTGAGTCTACTGACTTTATGAAAGTGAAATACTTCTGAACCAGCACTTTTTAAGTACTTTGGGTAAACAAATACCAGTTAGTTAACAATTACACTAACTGGTGACGGTCAGGAATTCCTTTCCATATTTCCAGGCTTAAAATTTATATGACCAAAACCAGCCTCTAAAATGTTGGACAAACATTCACCAAGGCACAGAGCATTCACTGACTACAGACTACAACATCTGTATTTAGTAAATTCAGGCACAGTAACACTTAACTGATGTGACATTGGTAAGTGTTAATGACAATGATTTGACATTTTAATGTGACAATATTCCCTGCTCTTCATATTGAAGCCCAATTTGAGTAGGCTGGTAAACCCCAAGGATGCATTTCAGGCTCTCATGGATATTAGGGCATTATGCAAGGTATAAATAATGACCAAATATCAGTTAAAATTATCAGATTGTATGAACATTTGTATTAAAAAAAACGCAATCTGATCTGTGTTAATATCAATAAGCACATATTGACTTCATTTTTTGCTGTGAGGCAGTGTAGTACAAGAGCATCAGAGAATGGCTCTAATAGAAGCAATTAAGAAAAAATTTTATACAAAAAAGACCAAACAATAGCAGTTAGATTTTATATTCCATTTTCAGTACTTAAACCTAGACTATGTAACCTTTGAAAGAAGAAATAATACAAATCATTCACTTACAAAAAGTTGCATTCATAAGTAATAAACTCATCCTTGTTCAGTTCAACACATTTAGGAGTTGTGCTGCTACAGTCTTACTTGGTCTAGTATGACCAGTAATCTCTAATTGTGCTACTGTTACACTATGTTTTAGCATGTTACAGAAAACATTTTGATGGTTTTCCACAAAAGTAAAACTCAAAGTAAACACACCAAAGGCTGCCGCTGTGTCACTTAGTATCTGACTAGCTAAGCTGTGGTTTAGAATGGATTCAGCTAAACCAGAAATTGCTGGGGGTTTAAAACACAGTTGATTGCTGTGTCAAAATGATGATGATTATGAGAAACTCAGCATAATACTGCTGGGCATTCATTGGTTTTAGTTTTGTGATTTTACAGTTCACCCTTAGTTCAAGTCTCTAACTGTTGAGGAAATAATTCAGAAATACCACTGAAACTATATACAGTGTATTATCACTCTAATTGCAGTTTTGATTATCACAAAATAATGCATCACCCTGTACTTTTAATATAAATGTACATCATGTAGTAAACATTTGGCCTGTACAATAATAACTCTCCACCTTAAAATCTACTGCTATATCAATAATCCACAAAATACGTTAGTATATTAAGATTGAGGTGGGAATTGGTCTTGCAATACATCTGTTTTTATAGGCCCGGCATTAACATGGGTCTTGGGTGATTTGATCACAAGTGGACAGCTCTAAGTACAGGCGTGAATGCACCCGACGCACTGAGATCCTATCGCCCAGACCACTCAACTGACGTCTTTCGCGCACCTGTCTGATGGACAGATAGCTTTACTTGTTGCTAAAGTAACTGGGGGAGCAATTTGGGGTTCAGTGTCTTGCCAAGGACATGTGGACTGAGGGAAGCCGGGATCGAACCGCCGATTGGTGGACGACCCGCTCTACCACTAAGCCACAGCCACCCCTCTGTCCAGAACGGGAGCTCGGAGCAGCATGGGAGTGTTGGTGTTTACACCGCTAGCACAGGAACTTTGGACCGCTAGGGAGAAGGAGGTTTAATAAAGCGAATGAAGCTTTATTTAAGCTTTAAAGCTAATAGGACTGCTTGCTGCAGCCTCAGAGGACACAGAATTGGGGTTTAAGAAACCACTTGCCATTGACCTATAAATACTACTTGTGGTCACAGTGGCTGATGTTCAGCAAAGGTTACATAGTCTCACTTTAAGTCTTTTTTTTTTTAAATACGAATTTTCTGGATTTACAAGATACTAATAAAATTATTATTATTATTAGCATTTAGTCACATTAACCAATGTTAATTGTGTAAATGGAAAAGAAAACCTTTAAAATATTTTTTATTGATGCTAGCTTGTTTACTGTGAATTTTTATGCAAAAGTCTCCCAGTGCCAGCTAAAAGCTCATCAAACATATGAATGCACATAAAAACTAATTATGTCTCAGTGTTCCCAAAAATCCCATTGACCCAAACCAGCTCCACAAGACAGCCCTTAAAAAGTATGGTAGGGGGAGAGGACAATAAAACCAGCCTCTGTCAAATGGCAGTAACATTGACTCTTGATGGTAGAAAAGGTTTCAGTCGTAGTCATCTGGACACTGTTTTCAGAATCAAGACGTTTCGGCTCCCATCCGGAAGTCATTCTCAATTGTGAAAAAACTGGACGGGAACTAGAAATTTAAGCTACTCTGTGTTACATAAGCCCTGCCCTCAGGAAGGAATCTGCCTGAGTATCTGTTAATAGCTAGTTTCACCTGAAACTGACCTAATGGTTCCAAGATGGCCCAGTAATCAGTAATCAGGCCTATTGTTTTCTGGCTGCATCTACTTCATCACTGTTAAGTACCTGATTAGCATGTGACCAAGGTGATAATACACTCTGATAGACTTTGGGCAGATTAAATCTCAGACCACTATTTCTGTTCAAAGAGGGGTTCTCTTTTTTCACAAAAATGGCTTCCTTGACGCCCCGTTCAAACCAACTCTTCTCTCTACTTAGAATCTTCACCTCGCTGTCTTCAAATGTGTGGTTTGTAGCTTTTAGATGCAAATGCACAGCGTTCTGTAATCCGCTGTGCAGAGCGCTGTGCATGTGTGAAAAAAGAGAACCCCTCTTTGAACAGAAATGGTGGTTTATGTAACACAGAGTAGCTTAAATTTCTAGTTCCCGTCCAGTTTTTTCACAATTGAGAATGACTTCCGGATGGGAGCCGAAACGTCTTGATTCTGAAAACAGTGTCCAGATGACTACGACTGAAACCTTTTCTACTATAGAACACTCCTGGACGAATGAGGGACTACACCGTCTTATTGACTCTTGATGGTACGTTTACTTTCTCTACAGAGACACTTAAGCAAGTAGAAGGCTATTCAGACCTGTTCTCTTCCAAAACTCCTGTGGGCAGCTAAAACTGAAGATGAATAGTGAATTGTGATGTTGATCTGCCAGAGTGACTGATAAAGACAGGAAATTTCTTGCTGAGGTTGCAGCCCAGTGGGAATTACAGGTGTGGGTGTTTCTGTTAGATAAGATGGAGATGACCTTAAGGTGTAAAGCAGGTTCAGGACTGCTGACTGCTCCACTGGTTGGCCATAGGCCGGCGGAGCAGCTCCTCCACATGGCGGGCCACGTCCATCGTGTCGTCCAGGTCGAAGTCTCCATCTGCATCCAACATGGTGTCACTCCTGAGAGGACAACAGCAGAGACAGAGGTCACACGTTCATGAAGGAGGTTCATGGGGAATTTTTTTTTTTAGGACATAGTCAGGCAAAGTCAGTTTAAAACAACAAATAAAACTACTTTCTGATAGACCCACTAGACTCCACTACTACCTCAAACCAACAAACCAACATTAGACAAATATGATGTCTACAAAAATGGATATGGTAAATAGAGTGTACTTGTATAACGCCATTCTAGTCTTCCAACCACTCAAGTGCTTTACACTACTTATCACATTCACCCCATTCACACGCATTCATACACTGGTGGCAGGTGTGAACTGCTCATCAGTACAAAGAAACTAACTCATTCACACACACTCGGGAGCAATTTGAGGTTCAGTATCTAGCCCAAGGACACTTCGACATGTGGGCTGGGGGAAGCCGGGATCGAACCACCGACCTTGTGATTAGTGGACGACCCGCTCTTTCTCTAAAACACAGCCGCCACAAGGGATTTTCCTTTCAGCATTCATATACGTACTGTATATACAATTTGGGGATCAACAGAGAAATATTGCAATATGCCCATGAAACATTAAGCCAAAACTTAAAATTGTGTCTGTGGAAAATCTTCCACAGAAAGACAAGAGAAGAAAATGGTCAGTACAACTCTCAAGACATAGTTGAAACCAGATATTTACATACACTTCAGAAAAAAAAAAACTTTTTTTCTTTACTGTCATACATTAAATCAGAGTAAACTTTTTCTGTTTTAGATCAATAAATATTAACATATTTTTTGCATTTGTTAAATGTCAGAATCGAGCGAGGGAGAACTTTTATGTATTTTTCTTATCACTTTCATAGTCAGAAGTTTATTGTGTCTTTAAACAAAAAGAAAACTCCAAATGATTCCATTCTGAGCTTAAGAAGCTCAGAATGGAAAGTGGTGGTTAAGTGGTGGGTTAAGTTAATGGTTAGGTTAATTGATTCCATTTGAGTTAATTGGTGGCACACCTGTGGATGCATATAAAGGCACACCTCAAACACAGAGCCTCTTTCTTTGACATCATGGGAAAATCAAGAGAAATCAGGAAAAGAATTGTGGACCTCCACAAGTGTGGCTCATCCTTAGGTGCAATTTCCAGATGCCTGAAGGTCCCACGTTCATCCGTTCAGACAATAATACGCAAGTATAAAAAACATGGGAATGTACAACCATCATACTGCTCAGGAAGGAGACGGATTCTGAATCCCAGAGAGGAATGTTTTTTGGTGCGAAATGTGCCAATCAACCCCAGGACAACAGCAAAAGACCCTGTGAAGATGCTGGCTGAGTAAACCAAAACAGTAAAGTTGTCGGCCGGACAGATAAACAATGAACTGAAACTATAAAGCTCCGTAAAGTCAAAGGGAGTCAGGTGATTATTCTCTGTAGATTCATCACTACAAGTGACCCCTTTCAATTCAATTAAATTTTATTTTATTTATATAGTGGCAATTCATAACATAAGTTATCTCATTGAACAGGTCTAGACCATACTCCATACTTTATAATATTTACAGAGACCCTACAATTCCCACCAAGAGCAAGCACAAGTAACAAGCGAGTAACAGTGGCAAGGAAAAACTTCCTTTTAAGAGGCAGAACCAGACTCTGGGTGGGTGGCCATCTGCCGCTGCTGATTGGGTTGAGAGAGAGAGCAGGAGGAAAGAGAGCATACAGTAGAACAATATTTTAAAATTCTAATAATGTAATGGTAGTGGTAATATTCATATTAATAATATAATAATAGGAATAATAATAATAGGAATAATAAGACTATTAATATTTGTAGTAGCAGTTGTCGAGCAGGAACATGGGGGCAGTAGGTGGCTTGCAATCATAGATCCAGACTCTACAGCTCCGGAGGCCTTTCACATTGTCTTCACATTGTCATTTGACACATTGTTATTATAAAAATATTGATTATAGCCGCTTTAAATAGAAGCAGCAATACCATAATGAAACAAAAAAAAAGAAAAACCTAGTCCTGCATTCAGAATTTTACTGAAGTAAAAGTATGTAAGTATTAGCATCAACATGTATTTTAAGTATCAAAAATAAAAGTACTCTTTATGAAGGAAAAATGCCCCTGTTCAGTGTAGTGTTTACAGTATCTTATTTTAAGTAAATAAATGAAGTAAAGGAGAGCTTACATAGAAGGGTAGACACCAAAGTTGTTGGGGTGGCTCACAGAAGGAGAAGCTGTCTGGTCCATGAATGTCGGAGTTCCTCCACTGGGTTCAGGGTTCGGGGTGGTGAATCTACCAGAGATATATGCCACACATTACTTCAGCAATTAATATAATGTCCATGATCACATGTCTGCAACAGCTCTACTGACTGACCACATCTTTTAATAATGACATATTACACTAAGGAAAATACTAATTTCTGAATGGCTGGCAGCTGTCGGTCAAAAATGTCTGGGCAACTTAAACATTAAATGGCAGGTAAGCATATCAACAATACCTTCCAGTATGCGTCACACTATCTTAACAGCTAACTCTTACAGGTGAAACAGACCTAATTATAGGTTCAACTGACTACAAACATTTAAAAATAAAGTTTAAAAAACAAAACAAAAAAGATACAGGAAACTCAAAATCACAAATGAACCCAAAGTAACTAAACTAGTAGTCCAGGCATTTTACCCAATGTGTGGGTCAACCTCACACAAATTGCAACAAAAACAAACTCAATGGATTTCATGTCCTCAATATGTTCTGAATGAGAGAAAAAGTCATAAGGAATCTGAAGTGAAAGTTTTGAAAATTGCCAAAATATGATCCTACCAATAACACCTTTTTGCCATATGTAAATAGTAAATGGACTATACTTATATAGCACCTTTCTACTACTACTCAAAGCGCTTCAACTACATATCACATTCACCCCATTCAGACACATTCATACAGCGATGGCAGAACTGCTCATCAAAGTAACTAATCATTCACACACCAACGACACAGCCCTCGCAATTTGGGATTCAGTACACTTCGACAAGGGACATGGGAAGCCGGGATCGAACCGCCAACCTTCCGATTGGCTGACAACCCGCGCCCCCAAATATGTCATACGCCCTGACGATACAAGCCTACATTGTTGTGCATGCTAGATTTGACCATGCTGTATTTTTTTCCTTGAAGCAAAAAACAAAAACAAAAAAACACCACATACATCAGTGAGGAGAATTTATTATGATCACATCATCACATCAATTATCCTCGTAAGCAATGTCCTCAGAGAAATAACTGACCAACTGCTGATCAAACAAACCAATTAAATATGTGCACGCGACGCAACACTACACATTGTCATCTTCATTCTCGTTATTGCAACTGGATCCCCTGCAGTTTCCACACGTGGGAGTGCACTAAATATTGTTCTTTTTGCATCTGCATCTCAGGGTGCTGCAGTCAGCCTTGGCAGTTGCACTTGATGACCCGCAGAAGCTTTTCAGGCTCAGGGGGTAGGGTTGTCTGGGGTTGGTTGAAGTGTGATGAGGGGTTTGTGCCAGTTCACTCTGTAGGACGAGGTCCATCTGTAGATCCCTTCCATTCTTGTGCACATGCAGGCTGTGATACTTTGCTGCTCCTGATGTTGGTGGTAAGGCCTGTGGATGATCGTAAGTTGAGTTAGATGCCACCTTCTCAAAGAACCGATTATACTGGAGGGCGTCCAGGGTGTCAGTTGATTTTGGTTGCCATCAACAGCATTATCTACATACTTAAATTGATATTTTTTTGAAATGTGGTATTTTTGTCTACTAGTTTCTACGCTAAAAGCCAAAATCATCTGTACTGACACAAAGGTAGGCTGATGTCCACACTCCCCTCTGTGGTTCTAAAGCTTTCGGTTTATCTATATGGTGAGGTAAGTTCTGGTGCATGTCGGCACTTCAGTTCTCTTAATGATAGTCTTAATGATGTTAAAGTTTGGAGGAGGTCATACTATATGGGGTGGCTGTGGCTAAATGGTAGAGCGGGTCGTCCACCAATCGGAAGGTCGGCGGTTTGATCGTGGCTTCCTCCAGCCCACATGTCGAAGTGTCCTTGTCGAAGTGTACTGAATCCCAAATTGCTCCAGAGGGCTTTGCCTTCAGTGTGTGAATGATTAGTTTATTTGGATTGATGAGCAGTTGGCACCTGCCATCAGTGGGTGAATGTGATATGTAGTGTGAAGCGCTTTGAGTGGTCGGAAGACTAGAAAGGTGCTATACGAGTACAGTCCATTTTACTATTTGTGAACTGCCTATAGTGTACAGATCGCTAAGAAGGGCAATGGGAACACTAATAAGATTTAAATGTTTTCACTTAAAAAGTTGTGGTTACAGTTTGACTTATTAATAATGGTCACATGTTGTGGTTGAAATTCTGGCCTGTTGAGTTGTTCAGTGAGTCATGTTAGAGACTGGCGAGAACATATGCTGTAGGTATGTGTATTTGCATGCGTTTTTTTCTTTCTTTTCCCTGCCAGACACTTGTGTACCTGTATTCATTTCGCCAGCGCACCAGTCCTATTCTAGAATCCATTTCTTATTTCTGGATAAAAGAATGATGAAGCGATGAAGGACTGCTTGCAGGGTCAGATAATATCATACAATGCTAACAGAAATAAAGTTAGAACAAAAAGGTTAATTTGCTTATCTCTGAAATAAATGCTATAGGCCAGGAACATGCCCTGGCTCCTTCGGCTGACCTCTACATGAAGCGTATAGCTCTGCAAACAGAATTGGACACTAACTACAGAATCAGAGGGGGAGAGTTTTTTGAAATCGACGCAAAAGGAGTATGAATATGAAGAGAGCGCTAGTAAATTACTCTGCCATCAGCTGAGACAATCTACTGAAGCTGCTTATACAGCAGAGATACAAACAGCGGCATAATCAAGTGATTATACTATTCTAACCAAGGTCCTTGCAGTTAGGCTTGATAAGGTCATGAACTCCATAATACATCCTGATCAGACAGGATTCATCTCAGGGCAACAACTTTCTGGTAATTTATGCAAATTACAGCAGGAGAGGCTGCTATTAACGTTTCCACTACACTGAGACAGAGTTTAGGTTTTAGAATCAAAGATTTATTAAAAATAGAAGATTCAGGCTCCTGTGGGCTGTGGCCATTTTCCAGCACAGCAATCCATAACATTAGAGAGATTCAATTGAAAGCATCAAAATACATGAGGGGGTCTTGCTCACCCATCACTGACTGCCTGGGTATACTTCATAAATGTTATATAGTAGGCTACTGATACTGATTACATATTATAAGAGAAAGTGATGCTGGCGATGTTCAAAAACAGCCTGCAAAGCATGTAATCTAGAATGAACGTAGATTACGCACAACTTGCAATTGCGTGCTCTCTGATAGCTTCAATAGAGCTAGCTAGCTAGCTAGCCATTTGCCACAAAACAACATGTTGGGAGTTGTCATTTTCACCTTCTCCACTGAGTCATCTTAGAAAATTAATGCGCTAGCTATCTATGTAATAAGCTACGTCGTTGACCAACACAAACTAGCTGTTGTCATCACGTTATAAAGTAAACATTATTAATCATAATTGCCTACTAAGATGAAGAAGGGGAGGAGGAAGGTGTGTTCGTAGGCAGAGAGAGAAGAGGAAAGCTAAGAATGTAGGATTGACAGTAGGCACTTTGAATGTTGGGACTGTGACAGGGAAGGCTAGAGAATTGATTGACATGATGCAGAGAAGGAAGGTGGACATACTGTGTGTACAGGAGACCAGGTGGAAAGGTAGCAAGGCTAGAAGCTTAGGAGCAGGGTTCAAGTTGTTCTACCATAGGAAGAGAAACGGAGTAGGAGTTATCCTGAAAGAGGAGTTTGTAAGGAATGTTCTAAAGGTGAAAAGAGTATCAGACAGGTTGATGAGTCTGAAGCTGGAAATTGAAGGGGTGATGTTCAATGTTATGAGTGGTTATGCCCCACAGGTAGGATGTGAGTTAGAAGAAAAGGAGAAATTCTGGAGTGAGTTAGATGAAGTGATGCAGAGCATCCCCAGAGGTGAGAGAGTGGTGATTGGTGCAGATTTCAATGGGCATCTAGGTGAAGGGAACAGAGGTGATGAGAATGGGATGGTCAGGTTTGGTCTTCAGGACAGGAACGCAGAAGGACAAATGGTGGCAGACTTTGCAAAGAGGATGGAAATGGCTGTATTGAACACTTTCTTCCAGAAGAGGCAGGAACATAGGGTGACATATAAGAGCGGAGGTAGAAGCACTCAGGTAGACTACATCTTGTGTAGACGTTGTAATCTGAAAGAGACCAGTGACTGTAAAGTCGTGGTAGGGGAGAGTGTAGCCAGACAACACAGGATGGTAGTGTGTAAAATGTCTCTGGTGGTGAGGAAGATGAAGAGGACAAAGGCAGAGCAAAGGACGAAGTGGTGGAAGTTGAAAAAGGAAGAATGTCGTGTAGTTTTCAGGGAGGAGCTGAGACAGATTCTGGGTGGTCAGGAAGTGCTCCCAGATGACTGGACCACTACAGCTAATGTGATCAGGGAGACAGGTAGGAGGGTACTCGGTGTGTCATCTGGAAAGAGGAAAGTGGACAAGGAGACTTGGTGGTGGAACGAGGAAGTTCAGGAGTGTATACAGAGAAAGAGGTTAGCTAAGAAGAAGTGGGAAACTGAGAGGACTGAAGAGAGTAGACAGGAGTACAGGGAGATGCAGCGTAAGGTGAAGGTAGAGGTGGCAAAGGCCAAACAAAGAGCATATGAGGACTTGTATGCTAGGTTGGACACTAAAGAGGGAGAGGTGGATTTGTACAGGTTGGCCAGACAAAGAGATAGAGATGGGAAGGATGTGCAGCAGGTTAGGGTGATTAAAGATAAGGATGGAAATGTATTGACAGGTGCCAGGAGTGTGATGGGAAGATGGAAGGAGTACTTTGAAGAGTTGATGAATGAGGAAAATGAAAGGAAACGAAGAGTAGAAGAGGTGACTGGTGTGGAGCAGGAAGTAGCAAAGATTAGCAAGAGTGAAGTGAGGAGGACGTTGAAGAGGATGAAGAGTGGAAAGGCAGTTGGTCCTGATGACATACCTGTGGAGGTATGGAAGTGTCTAGGAGAGGTGGCAGTAGAGTTTCTGACTAGTTTGTTTAACAAGATCTTGGAGAGTGAGAGGATGCCCGAGGAATGGAGGAGAAGTATACTGGTGCCAATTTTTAAGAACAAGGGAGATGTGCAGAGCTGTGGCAACTACAGAGGAATAAAGCTGATGAGCCATACAATGAAGTTGTGGGAAAGAGTAGTGGAAGCTAGGCTAAGGGCAGAGGTGAGCATTTGTGAGCAGCAATATGGTTTCATGCCTAGAAAGAGTACAACAGATGCAGTATTTGCTTTGAGGATGCTGATGGAGAAGTACAGAGAAGGTCATAGGGAGTTGCATTGTGTCTTTGTAGATTTAGTACCCTAAGTACTTAGGGTCAACGGTTCAGAGCAATGGAGAATGTGGAAAAGAGGTGAAGAGACGAGTGCAAGCAGGTTGGAACGGGTGGAGAAAAGGGTCAGGTGTGTTGTGTGATAAAAGAGTATCAGCAAGAATGAAAGGAAAGGTGTTCAAGACGGTGGTGAGACCAGCGATGTTGTACAGCTTAGAGACAGTGGCACTGAAGAAAAGACAAGAGGCAGAGCTGGAGGTAGCAGAGCTTAAGATGTTGAGGTTCTCTTTGGGAGTGATGAGGATGGACAAGATCGGGAATGAGTACATCAGAGGGACAGCTCATGTTAGATGTTTCGGAGATAAAGTCAGAGAGGTCAGATTGAGGTGGTTTGGACATGTTCAGAGGAGAGACTGTGAATATATTGGTAGAAGGATGCTGAGGTTGGAGCTGCCAGGCAGGAGGTCTAGAGGAAGTCCAAAGAGGAGATTTATGGATGTAGTGAGAGAGGACATGAAGTTAATTGGTGTGAGTGAAGAGGATGCAGAGGACTGGGTTAGATGGAGGCATATGATTCGCTGTGGCGACCCATGAAAGGGAACAGCCGAAAGGAAAAGAAGAAGCCTACTAACAATTCCTACATGCTAGGTTATTCTTTATATTATAGCTTACTTATGATATAGCTTACTCTCAGACCATAGTCGGGGAACACAGGGGAGATGTTTGCTGTCCTCCAGTACAGAAGTTGGTTCTTACTTCGGGGCTAACCCCCTTCACTTTTCCAGCAGTTATTAACTGACACACTGTAACGTTACATTTACTGCCACATTCACAACTTACTGCTTATCTTTTCCTCTGCTCCATTCACTGCCACTTTCTGCCACTCACTCTCTCACACTTGCTTTACCACACACTCGCTTTACCACACACTCGCTACGCACACGCTGCTGAGTCAGCCACAGCCACGGTCCAGCAAGACTAAGCAACCACTGATGTAATGTGAGGTCCTCGCAACAGGTTCTGACAGTTAAGAAGAATTTTTGCTCAATGCAGTTCACTCATATACGTGTGACATAAATACACTGTAGGGAATCGTTAAGGTGATTTGTCATCATTCCCCCCACCCCACCCACCCCAAAAAAACCTCTTCAGATCTGGAGTCACCCAAATTGACATGAAAAAAAGCGACATTTGCCAAAAAGCGAGTTCATTCATTTCTTGTGTAGCAGGTATGACTCAGACTACGACGTCGAGTTTATTCTGTGACTGCAGTAGAGGCTCGTGGTGACTTGGCAACAATACAAAACAACAAAACTAGATTACACACAGTCCTTTTCGTGATTGGCCCAAAATACACAAAACCATTCTTGATATATACTGTATATAGCCTTCAGTGATCCTGCACAGTTTGATGAGATTCCAACTATAGGTGGTGCTACAGTAACATGACACATTTAAGACCATAATTGTGTGACTCACTTCAAAATTTGCGCAGTTCATTATACACTGGATTAGAATTAATACCATTGTACATCTCTGTATATTTCTATGCAGATTCAGACACTGGTAAAAAATGTTAAAACGTTGCAGTGGTTATACACATTTTCCTTTTGCGTGATGATCAGCAGTTTTAACGCTGGGGTAGGCAGTTTGAACATACACAATGCAAAACCTTCCGCCTCTCTCTCTGCCACAGCGTATCACTCTGCTAAGCCCCTCCCACCAAAACCCACAAGTTGAAAGGCAGCAGAAGGAGTTGAATCAGTTGCCCTGCCTGCGAAACCTCACACCTTGTCGCGCTCACTCAACAGCATGAGCCTCGCCAAGACCCTCCCTTTCGCCATGACTTGTCTTCTCAAAGACGCCCCTCCAGCGCTCCGCAGCCCCAGGGCAGAACGCCCCAGGCTTCAGAGGCAGCTACGACGCTGTCTAACAGTGGGATGAAAAAATGGTCCAGGCATCCTTTTTTGACTGCCTCAGCAACACTCTACTTCAGCGGTGAGGGGCAAGAAATAGCAGAGATTTCTCAGGGAGGGGGACAGCGTATTATTGGACTGTCACGCTGACCTCTAATAACATGGAAAATGGACATGTTCAGCTTTGTGCCATTTTGGGGATTCAAATACAAAATCCATACTAAACTTCAGGAAATCACTACTTATTCAGTCCTGTCCATTTGAAGTGATTTAGGTTTTCTGTGGCTGTTTTAGAAAAGAGGAAAAAAACAACTTACTCTGGCACAACTTGTTTGATCTGTGGTTTTACGTATCCATCCACTGCTTTTGCTGCAAGAGAGACATACTGCCTAGAAACATATTATAATTTCAGCTGCTACGACACCACTGAGTTATATAAAAATAGGTTAAGATAGTATTCTTCATTTCATTGAGGAAAATCATCTTATTTGCAGATGTGTGTATTTAGCTCATAGCAGTGATGTGTTGATGTGAATACAAATAAGCATCGCTGATACATACAGAGTGGAGGGGTGTAGTACTTGGCGAAGACCTCATCTTTGGGCCGGTCAGGGTAGAGAAACAGAAGGTGGTTCAGGTCACTGATGCGGTCAGCCAGGGAGCGAATGGAGAAGTCCTTGGTTGTATAAGGCAACAGATTCCAGACCAGCCTCTCACCTAGCCAAACAGAACAACCAAGAATTACAATCACTGTATTCACCAAGGCTCATAATATAATGCTGTTGCAGAGGTTAAGAGGACTTGGGCATGCATGTATGAACATATAGGCACATGAGTAGAATGAGGGGCCGATATTGACAGGAGACAATCGCCCTTTGAGCGAACAAAATTAATGCTGCATTTCAGCAGCACAAAATCTTTTGTATGTGTATTGTTTCATTCAGTTAGATGTTATTTTAATGACATTAGAATTAATCACCCTAAGAATCACACTCAGTGTGTAAGAAGGCCTTAAAAGCACAGCAGTTTGGTACCGGGTTTGTTAGGGTTCTCAGCCACCCAGGCGATGGTGATGCCTCCGATCTCGGAGTCGCTGAATCTCAGCAGGAAGGTGCCATTGGGTTTGGACAGCAGCATGTCCTGCGCCTGCTGCTTGTTTACAAAGCCCAGGATGGCCCTATACACACACACATATTCACACACAAACACTCAGTGCCAGTGCACCTTCCCTATCGTAGCAGGTGAAGGCAGAGATAAAATTGTGCTTTTTTATTTGTAATGTTATATTTTAACCCATTCTTCAAACTTGATAAAAACACGAGACTTCCTGTTCCATAAATGCATCTAAACCAGACGATTTTACTAATGATAACTTTTTTTTAACCAGAGAAACACCAAATATATATACTCTTCTGTTGAAAGGGGCAGTAAAATCTAAGAATAGTTCTAATTATTGCTTTACAGCTACATTTATTTTGTTTCTGCATTTCTTGTTTTTTAAATTTGATTTATTTTATTTAAGTGGGAACTGCACCAATTTCACATATCAAAGTGTGTTTACAGGTCTTTGGGAGGACTACTGCACATGTGAAGAAAGTTCTATAAAGCCTTTTGTGTCTCCAGAGGGAGCTGTGTGAGGTCTGATAAATGTCTTCAAGTGATGTCACTTGAGTTAGTATCGGTTGGGGTTGAAGACAAGTTTTAGAATGAAAAAAATCTGGGGGTGTGGAGTTAGAACAAAGTGAGCTTACCAGACCTCTGTAGCCCACTGCTCACCTCTGCTTGAGGCTAAATGGTCCAGGCTACATTAGCTGCTACTAGCACTAACACTAGTAGTAACACTAGTGTGGTTATAGGTGCAACTAAGCACACTTCTGAACACACCCAACCACAGCCAGCAGTGATGAGTGCTGTCATCAGAGGTGAAAAAGACTTGAAAAATTAAACTACAGGGGGCAATGAAACACTGCTTTACAGCCTGCTGTCAATTTAATATTTAACAATACAAACAGTCCTTTTCTTTTGGAGGACCTCACCTCTCCCTCCTCCTGGGGAGTCGACCACCACAAGTATATTCTCAACCTTTGGGAAACACTGGAGTGTTTCTGTGGAAATGTTAGTGTTACTCTTCACCTCTGTTTTACGATACTACATACTTTCATCTTACCTTGATCATAAATTGCTGTCTTAGTTGTCAACATAAAACCAGTTTCTTGCAAAAGTCAGCATGAGCCATTACCCATCATTCCAGTGAGGCTTGAGATGTTTCTTCATGAGCTCCACAACTCCGTCAAACCACTGCCAGAAGGTGAAGTTGCGTCCAGGTAAGCTCTCCTGTACAAATTAAACATATTCCATCAGTATGTTTACATGCATACAAGAATCCAGGTTACTCTGGTTAATAACTATTTATTAACTTTTTTTCTGTCTGTCTGTCAGTCACTTACTCTCTGTCTGTCTTGTGTGTGTCTCAGAGCATTTGGAATGACGGTGCAGTGTCTGTAGTGAGAGCACTTTTCCTTACAGCAAAAATGTGTGAATTTTACAGTCAGCTGTTGAGCTGTGGAAACAAGCTGGCCTCACCCGGTTGAACTGAGCCCAGGATATGGTCATGTTGCGGTAGTCCTCTGGGTTGTTGCTGCTGCTTGTAAAAGCCTTCTGCGCCAGGAAGACCAGGTTATCTTCTGACAGGCCACGGCCACTGTGCATCTCTGCCTTGTACTTCATATTGAGGGCCTCGCACAGCTGGGGCCACAGCACCTTGTCTGGCACAATGAACGGCACCCTGCCCTGAAGAGATGAGGATGATTGGAAAAACAGGGAAAAAAAGCAGGGCAGTGGACGAGTTCAGATCCCGACTCTCAGTTTATTAGTTCAGTTGTCTCTCACCATATTCACCACTGTTAATTTGACAAAATATGGGGAAATTACACTGAATGGCACAAAGGGGGACACTACCAAAACAAGGGAACAGATGAAGATTTAACAAAAACACAGTAAGCATCCCTTGAGAGTAATGAAATATGTTCAGTTCAATATAGTAAATGAAAACAACAGACATGTCGTACCACACTTATAATAGACCGTGTCTTTAAAGGATACGTCTGATGTTATTATATACTGTATGTTTAAAATGAATAATCATTTCACTGATCGCTGCTTCTCTAAAGTCTAGATTTGATGCTTTTCTTTGTCATACATGACACTAAAGTGAATATCTTTGCAATTTTGGACTGTTGGTTGGCCAAAGCAAGACATCTGAAGATGTCACCTTGGGATGTGGGAAATTATAACAGGCATTTTTCACTATTTTCTCACATCTTACAAAACAATTAATTGAAAAAAATATTTGGTAGAAAAATTACTGTGAAAATAATTTGTTGCAACCCTACTCCCTACATTTTTTTTTGCCTTCCCTACCCTACCTGTGGCTCTTAGCTCCAAGCCCATTAGTTCCTACTTAAGACGTTAATCTTTAAAAAGACTCAAAATATATAGTTTGATTTTTTAGCTGGTCACTGTAGTTTTTAACATTATTCAAACAGGAGGAAAGATTACATTTGTTGTGGGACTATTTGACTCGACATCTTCTCTCTCTTGTAGTTTTGTACTTTCTCCTCTCTCTCCTTCTGTTACTTTCAGCAGGTATTTCTGCCTCCGGAGCTGCAGAGTCTGGATCTGTGATTGTGGACCAACTACTGTCCTTATGTTCTGCTCTTGCTCTCTCTCACTCACTCAGAGCCTACAGGTTCTGTTCAATGTTTCTGCCTGTTAAAAGGAAATTTTTCTGTCACCTGTGCTTGCTCACGGTGGGAAATGTTGGGTCTCTGTAAATAATATTATAAAGAGTACGGTTCAGACCTGCTCTATAGGAAAAATGCAATGAGATAACTTCTGTTATGAATTGGCACTGTATAAAAAAATTTAACTATTTTCAGTGTGGATTAATCCACATTTAGTGCTCTAGTGAGTATTTGGGTCAGTAGGACGGTGTATGTGTGTTCATGGTAATGAAGGATTATGCCACGCAGTGCAACAGTGTGGCTTATTGATGTGTTTCAATAGTTTTTGGACTATGAACAATGAAACTATATGGCACAGAGGAATAGATATTACAGGCTTTGGATACAAACACAATACTTTTCAGTTCTATTCAATTTTATTTATATAGCGCCAAATCACAACAGAAGTTATCTCAGGGCACTTTTCATATAGAGCAGATCTAGACCATACCGTAGTAGATACATTCATTGTTGATTTGGCTATGCACATGGGATTTTGTTGATAATAAGAAAATATAGAATATGACAAAACTGCTGACTAGCTGACATGGTGTGTGAGGTTATAGGGAAATATCACTTGAGATAGTCACCATCTGACATGGTGAAGTATAAAAAGGCCAATGTGGAAAACAACCAACTCACTGGCTCAGCAAAGGCGTTGTCCCACAGGACTGTTGCTGTGGCGTTGTTGTCCTGACTGCCATGGACGATCACTACCACAGGCAGCGATAAGGTCTACAGGTTACAGACACAAGAGGGACAGTAACAGATTAAAAAGAAAGAGTCCTTCGGATTCATTTAAACTAATCAATTATTAATGAATGTTTAATGCTAGAAAATATTGGGCTTAGAGAAGTCTGAGACAAAGCCATGAAACTCTTGTTGAACTCTCGTCTTCCAAAGGAGACCAAGACAGCGGAGATGAAATCAGGAGCAGTTGGCCAAGGAGTATAAAAGGTCAAATGTCCCATCTGATTACTTTGACATGGAAGACCAGCTCATTGCCCCCAACGCTGAACTGGGATTCAAACAGAACTGTGAACTTCTCCTCCGTCACTGACTCTGCACCTCTGCGGTCCGAACGCTTGATCCGCTTCAGTGACTTCAGTGATACACACACACACACACACACACACACACACACAGCAAAGACATGAAGACATGAGTAGATATTAGAGACATGTTCCTTCATTACAATATAGAAACACAGCCAGTATAGTGCATTCTGAAACAACTGAGCAATAGCATAGTTTTGTACAGTTTGAACTGGGGATGAGTACGAGTAAGTAATCGATTACTAATCAGACACGTACCAGAAGTTTTTCTTATTATTCAGTCTGTTTCCTTTATTTTATTTATTTATTGTTTATGATTATGTTTTGGGCATTTTTGCCTTTATTAGATAGGACAATATAAAGCTAGACAGGAAACAAGGGAAGAGAGAGAGGGGTATGACATGCAACACAGGTCCTTGGTTGGAATCTAAATGTGGACGTTACAGAAATGTGGTATGCGTGCCTTAACCATCTTTTTCCTTCAGTATCTATGGATTGAGAGCACATACACACGCATATGGAAAATACCTGGTGCCGCATCGCCAAGACGGCATTTTAAATATACTGTATTGACCCTGTGACAAAAACATCCACTGTACCTGTAAATTTATATCCACCTACCTCATGTATACAAAGCAACCTGTTACATTATATTTATTTCAGCACCATTTGCACGCTGCACCATTGCACTAATTGTCTTACTGTTTACAAATGTTACTGTTGTTAGCCTAGCCTTAATGTTGCTAGGCTAGCGAGTGTCTTCAAGTCAGTTTAAACTGAGTCTGTTAGAATTATTCAGTCCTACAAGTGTTTTGTTCAATCTACAGGAGTTTCTAAAGGCTTTGTAGCATGTTTTACTGCTGCAGATTAAATAAATTCCTGACAAGTGGAGACAAGTCAAAGTGTTTCCCAACATCTTTACTGCACAAACAGACCAGGGCCTGAATCATCTGTGAAGCAGCCAAGAACTGTCAGTGTCACAGCTGATGAAGAGCTCAAAAAGACTGAAAAAACTGAAAAACATATTTTGCCATCTAGTTTTTGACATCAACTAGATGACTCGCAATGTAACACACTTCAAAACAGTAGGCTTTATTGGAAGGTATAACTGTGTGTCGTCGGCATAAAAATGAAATAAGATGCCTTGGCGGAAAATAATATAACCTAGAGGGAGCATATATATGGAAAATAAAATAGGACCAACAAATTATCCTTGAGGCACTCCTAACCTAATTTTAGTCATTAAGTTTGACTTCAAACAACTACATGGGGTTTCTAACCAAATAATGTAAAAACAATCCTACAATGACTATATATATATATATATATATATATATATAAAAAATAAAATAAAAAATGGTTGTGGGCCTTTTAATAATAATAATAATAATAATAATAATAATAATAATAATAATATAATAAAATGTATCACTTCTACATTTCTAAAAAGATAACCAATAGGGTTTACCATGTTTCTGAAGTGCGCACTGAGGGTGCCAGTGGCCTGGTGATACTCCATCACACAGTTGTTGTTGAGGATTTCTCCACTGCTTTCACTATCAGGGCAAAAAAAAAAGCAGTTAGAACGGATGAACACACACTCAGTGAATCTCACATGATGACTAAACCACCTTGAAACTATTACTATTTGTTTAGTAACTGCCAATTAATCAATTAATTGCCTTTTAATATCCAACAAAGTACCTGCTGTAATCACCCAACCAGCGTCCATAATGTGTTTTACCAATGCATTTATGATTATCACAAGTCTGCATGCTGGCATGTGCCCCTCACCTGTGTGTGCTCTCATTCTTCAGCAGAGCCTTGGCCTGCTGCTCGCTAACAATGACAGCCTTGACCTGTATGGAATGCCATTTTAGTTAATATTAAATAAATAAATAAATACATAAATATGCCTATGAAATTAATAAATTTGACTATGAAATAAATGAGTCAATATAGTTCAGTAAATAAATAAATAAATAGGTTTATTTTAAAAAATGATGTTTTTCAAAGCACTACTTTTATTTATTTCTTTGGACTTTTATTTCATAATTCCACATTTATTCAGGGAACTATGTCGACATTTATTTATTTCATGGGACCTTTATTTCATAATTCCACATTTATTTATTACAGTGGACTTTTATTTCCTAATTCCGCATTTATATATTTAAGGGGACTTTTATTTCATAATTCCACATTTATTTCCCAGCTCTTTTTATTTAGTTTCTGATGTACAGATAGCTTTACTTGTTGCTAAAGTAACCGCTGAATGCTATTAACGGTAGCTGCCATTAGCTAGTTAGCCTTGATGCTAGCTGTCCTATTAGCTGACTCTGCCTGGACTGGGAGCTCGGAGTGTTGGTGTTTACGCCTCTAGCACAGGAGCTTTGGACCGCCAGAAGGAGGAGGTTTTCAGGCCCAGGGCAGACAACATAACCAAGCTCAGCTGGACGACTAACTGAGCTAGCGGCAGCTACCGTTACCAGTTAATGTTACTCTACCAACAAGTAAAGCTATCTGTACATCAGATACAAAACTGCATAAATCCCAGAGAGTTGAGAGAGCACGATTCCAGGGGCGCTAGAAGCCAAACCTAGCAAGAAAACCACCACTATACTGTATTCTCTGTCGTGTTGTCAGACTGCAAACTGGCCTCCATCGTCTCTGAGTCTCATCGTCTTGCTGCTCTGTGAGATAACCACACCCCCTTAATTTGAATATAACAGATGGAAATAAAAAGAGCTGGGAAAAAATGTGGCATTATGAAATAAAAGTTCCCTGAAATAAATAAATATGGCATTATGAAATAAAAGTTACCTGAAATAAATAAAAGTAGACAGTTGAAAAACCTATTTATTTATTTATTTATTGAATTATATTGAATCATTTATATATTTATATTTACATGTATTTATATATTTAATTAATCATTTATTTCAGGAATTATTTCATAGACATATTTATTTATTTATGTATTTATTTACTTATTTAATGTTGACTAAAATGGCATTTCATAGACCTGAGGTGGGTTCATATGGACATTGAGCTTCCCTCCCACCAGAAGGCGCACTGTGGCTGCAAACTTAGTCTGGGTCTTTAACACCTGGGGCGGCTGCTTTTCAATGATGAAGGTACTGAAAAGAAAAGGGGACAATGAAATAATGGGTTAGTCAACATTTTCGCACACAAGAGGATCTGAGTTATCCAAAGGCAGTGATATTGATGAATGGACATTAGCTCAGTGTATGGATAAGAGATTCTGTCCATGAAAGCCAACAACATTATCAGTGAGAAGGCACAATATTGATGAAATCCTATACCCACAGAGAACGTGCTTCTTGCCATGAACACGGACACAGTTCTATTCCAGTTATACAAGGTATAAAAAGGGCTTGTAGTATTGGCCCCTCTATTCTATACTCCTTCAGCATACTCGACAAGATACAAACAATAAGCTGTCTCAAGTCCACAAAGCACATGTAGACTAGATAGGTAAAGACCCATGACCTCGAGCAGAACAGAATCATTTCTCCTCTTGAATCTGAAGCTCAACGTTTGGCCAGTTTCCTTTCCAGCACCCTAGCAAAAACTTTCCCATGGAGGTTGAGCAGTGTGATATAACCGGTAGAGCAGCCGGTAGAACAGCAAAAGCAACAACAGCATAGTGACACATTATATTGCTTGTGGACCAGTGAATGTCACTTACAATAATTTTAGATGAAAGTGAAAGCTATTCAGTTCATTATTTGATTAATATTTAAGCTACTTTAAATAGACCATTATTTAAGCATATTATGTTTTCAACAAGTGAATGTGAGGTTGTGATTGAGGTTGATATTTTCCAGGTTTGGAAAAAGCTCAGTGAAACTAAAAAGAATGCCTGTATTTGGATAAACTTGGAAAAATAAAACACAGTAATGCAGCATAAACCTGCACTGGTAGTTGAACTGAATGGGTCAACGCATATCAAATGACCTGGGTTGAACACAGATAAGACACTGCCCACCTTTGGCAGTCTCCTGATTAATTGATAGAGAAACAGAAAGTGAGCATGTTTGGGCAGGCTAGAGAGAGGGAGAGAGTAAGCATACAGAGAGAAGTGAAACTGAAACTTAACTTTATTCAGTAATTGCAGATATGGAACTACACTGCAGACAGAGTCTCTGATAAAAAGTGACAACTAGAGATTAGAGAGGCTGAATGCAAATCCTGTAGCCCTGCATAATATTTGTGTCTCCTGTATGAAAGGGGTAAAAATGGTCAACATCTGTGGATGCAAGGTACTTGAGAAGGACAAGACATCTACATGAACAATTTGGGGTTCAGTGTCTTGCCCAAGGACACTTCGACATGTGGGGATCGATCCGCCGACCTTCCGATTGGTGGATGACCCGTTCTACCACTAAGCCACAGTCACCCCCATAATAAGCCTAATCCAATTACACAAAGCACATGTAGACTGGATGGACAAACTCATACTCACAAGAGTAAAGACCTAGTCACTGTTGCACAATAAAGACAGAATCAGAATTGGATTGAGTCTCCTTTTCAGAACCCTGGCTTTTAAAAAGTGGTAACCTCCACACAACACTGAAGAGGTGAATTCTAGTTTTAACCTGGTAACCAGGGCGGAGATGATATCAGTGATGTCAGCGTTGAGTTTGCTCAGCAGCTCTTCCATAGGGCCTGGCAGAGGAAGCTGCTGGGTTAAGTGTTCACAGCGCCGGATCTGCTGCCGGTTCTGCCAGATCAGGTCAGCCAGCTTCTCACACCTGGTGGACAGGGAGAGGAGGTGGAGATACCACCACAGTGTGGTAACAGGTAAGAGGAGAAAATTAGGCTGGGTTCCTTTCTGCGAGTATATTATGCATTTATGTATGCATATAAATCCTATTTTTATAGATATATATGAATTATAATGTCTAATTAAAGTCAACACCTGAAAGAAAAAAAATCTACAAACTTTCCTCTATATCACAAAAAAGGTCATGCTTGAAGTAGATAAAAATATTTAATAAAAACTCCACCCTATAATATAATACGCCAGTTAAAATTATTAATAAGCATGTCCAGTATATACCAGGACTGGAGGACATCCAGTCCACCCTCATGAGGACCCCCGTTGCCAGCCAGCTGCTGCCTCCTTTTCCACTGGATGAGCTCCTCATCGAGGATCAGAGTCTGCTGCTTCCTCAGCAGGGTCAGGGTCTTCTGGTGTTGTTCTGACAGGTCCTGCCAACACACCACCAGCCACATGCTGAGAAACATTTACATATGTAACACTCAGTATGTTAACATACACACATTAGCGAGCACACATTAGGTTAACAAGAAAATGGACAGCATGTTTACGTACACTGTAGTTACCTGGTTACTGTAAAATCCACGTTTACATGCTGCTGTGTTTACTGCTGTGAACTGACTTAAAAGGGGATATTTACTACGCCTGTCACAAATGACCACATTTTGTATCAGACTTTTTTTGAAGCAATGGAGAGCAAATGAAAAGTGTGTTCTACTGTTGAATTTGGAATATTGGTTGAAGAGAAGACACTTTTGGAACTCCAAAGCAGCACTCATCCAGCACGAGGAAGGCTGTATGTGAGGAAATATTAACCAAACCAGTGACTTGAATACATTAAGAAAAATCAGTGTTGGCAAAACTTTTAAGTCCTTTGACTAGATTATCTGTACAAAGATTATTGAATAATAGTAATATTCTTCCTGGGAAACCAGGAGGACAAAGCTATCACTGAATTAGCCTCAAACAGATGGTTTAATATGTGTTTGTTTGTATGCTTGGGCAGGCTGACCCACCTTCCTGTGCAAATTGCCAAGATCTGCTCCAGCCTTGAACTACAAGGGCCACTGAGTTCGTGTCTGCACTAAAACTTTTCTCAATAAAATCACTTTCTAATTTATTCATGAGTGCTGAAGTCTGTCCTAGTTTAAGTAATGTACGCAAAAATAAAATGTATATTTTAAGTTATTTTTCTCATTCACTGATTTGTTATTCATTGAAGAAAGAAACTCCTGAACCAACCACAGCATTGTGTGGGAGTACATTTATTATTATGTCCAAACTAGAATTATACATTATGTGTAGAAGGACATGTGATTATAAAGTAATATGACCAGGAATTATACAAACGTCAGGGGTGTAATGTATTAAATTAAAATACATTAAAATTAAAAAATGAAGGAAATTTAATGAGACCGAAAGGAATTAATGAAGTAGGAGAATAGCAGATTATATAAAAAGGTACTCTGTGGAGTTCTTGACCACTATGGACACGCTTTTTTGATTGTTCTGCACATGTAGAAAATGATTCACATTCCTGCCAATGGTTTCACACTTTTCCACTGATGTACCGGTAGCGGTAAAGTGCTGAGAAACAAAGCAATGCAGCAACAAAGGCAGAGACTCCAAGCAAGTAAATGTGGATGAAACAATGCAGGTTTCAAACTGTTTGGCTTTGCAAATGTTTTATAAAGGAAGGAAATGCATTCAACACATTTTTTAGACATCAATGACACACATTGCTTTTAGAAATTTGATTTACAAGAAAACTCCACAGAGCCCATTTTTTGAATAAATGGTGGAAGATGATAAGAACCTACACTTAGCCTTCCTACCCAACAGAAATAATAATGTGCTAAAATAGATTTCAGCACTAATGTTTGAGCAGGAAAAGTTTGTCCATTTCTCTTCTTTTCAGTTATGAAACTTGGGCCCTATTTTCATGGCAGCCAATGCAATGACTAGCAGAAGACATGCTCTGACAGTTCAGTATTTTGTCATCATGCCTCACTGTGATTAGCTCAGCTGTTTCAGAGCTCTGAGACCAGTGATGTGATTGGCTGAGAGTGTATTTATTAATCAGCACACCCTCTGATCTATATTCCACTTCACTCCGCTATTTTGCACTTTGTGCTGTTGCACAAACATGAACTAAAAAATATTAAAATAGGTCAATTGCTGCGTTTCATTTTTACTTAAGTGAATTTTGGGGAAAAAATTAATACAATACACCGCGTTTCACTTTCATTATTCAATTCAATTTTATTTATATGGTGCCAATTCATAACAGAAGTTGTCTCATTGCACTTTTCCTATAGAGCAGATCTAGGGGGCACAATGCAAATTCCACTTAGAATTTTTTTAAGTAGTAATAATGTAATGGTAGTGGTAATATTAAGAAATTAATAATAAAAAAGATAGGAATGACAGCTATAAGAATAATAATGACAGTATTAGTAACAGAGCCAATAACAACAACTGTAATAGCAGTTGTCGAGCAGGAACACGGGGGCAGCAGGTGGCCCACAACCACAGATCCAGACTCTGCAGCTCTGGAGGCAGAAATACCTGATGAAAGCAACAGAAGGAGATAGGAGAGAAACGAGAAAGCACAAAACTATGGGAGAGAGAAGATTTGAGAAGTCAAGTTAGTAACATGCAATAATGGGATAAAAATGCATACAGATGGAGAGCAAGAGAAGGAGAGAGGAAAGAGGTGCATCATGGGAAGTCTTCCGACAGTCTAGGCCTATAGCAGGATAACTAAGGGATGGTTCAGGGCTCACCCAAGCCAACCCTAACTATAAGCTTTATCAAAGAGGAAAGTCTTAAGCCTACTCTTAAATGTGGAGATGGTGTCTGTCTCCCAAACCCAAACTGGGATCTGATTCCACAGGAGAGGAGCTTGATAACTGAAGGCTCTGGCTCCCATTCTACTTTTGGAGACTCTAGAACCAGAAATAACCCGGCATTCTGGGAGCGCAGTGTTCTAGTTGGGTAATATGGTATTATGAGCTTTTTAAGATATGATGGTGCCTGACCATTAAGAGCTTTGTAGGTGAGGAGAAGGATTTTAAATTCTATTCTGGATTTTACAGAGAGCCAGTTATAGTACCCTTGAAACCTGTACCTAACCCGTACCTAAACCCTAGATCTGTTTTGCCTTTCCACCGCAGACCGTACACTTAAATGTAGGCAGGGTTGTTACCAGGGCTTCGAGCATAACCCCCTTCAGGTTTCCAGCAGCTTGGAAACAACAGACAAGATTTTTGTGGCTTTGACTTGGTCTTGAGAAGCTGCAGCAGTTATTAACTGACATACTGTAACCTATATATTTACAGCCAGATTGACAACTTACTGCTGACCTTTCCTCTGCTCCGCTCACATTCATTGTCTGCCACTTGCTCTCTCTCACTCGCTCAACCACACACTCGCTACGCACACACATTACGCACTGAGCTACGCTACTCTTATAAAAACAAGAACACAATGGAGGACATCTAATGTTTTATGTTCTTTCTTCTCGGTATGTGGTTGTTTATCACAACAAGGAGACAGCTTTGTTTGAGAAAAGGCTGCAGGCAACTGGACAAACAACTGCTGAAAAAACAGGAGTGTGGGGAAAATCCTACATCAGACGACTCTAGTTACTCCGACCAATCTCTTGGTCTCTCTGACCAATCAGTGCTCTGCAGTGTTTTAACTCCACCTTTTAGTATCGGCTCAGCTCACTTGGAACCTCATCAGAGGGGTAGTGGAAAAAAAGGAATGGAGTGGTTCTATTGGGTATCGCGATATACCAGTACTGACAATAATCATGATATTTAAAAATGAATTATTAATATGTTAATAATACACATACAGTATGATAATATCGTGTAAATAATCCAGCGCCTCTTAAATAATTTCCTTTTCTTTCCGTTCTCACTTTGTCATAATAGGTGGCCGTAATGCACCTTAATGCTGGTTGCAACCCGCCATAAAATGTAAAAAAGAAGATGCAGTAACTAGCTAGCTTTTAGCTAGTTTTTAGCTAGCTAACTCCCCCCCCAAATTTTCTATAGATATCGCGATAGCATCATTATCGTGAATTCTTTTGGCCATGATAAGTGTGTAGTGAAAATCTGAAATCGTGACAGCCGTAATTGGTACCATCCACAACTTTTGCCAATGGTTCTAATATGTAACAAACTGAACTGGACTGCTTGGTGGCAACACAGCTTATGTGTCTATGTTGTAGTTCCTTGTCTGCCTGTACTATTGCATAGCTACAGTGTGTGTGTGTGTGTGTGTGTGTGTGTGCGCGCGTGTGTGTGTGTGTGTGTGTGTGAGAAATGGGTATGGCGTGTCTTCATACAAGCCTGTATTTCTGTAGTGTGCTGGCCTCTCTGGTGAGCCAGGCCTCCACAGTGGCCCTCTTGCTCTGTAGGGTGGTCTCCCGCTGGGTGCGCTCAGCTGGAGGCAGTGAAGACAGGCTGCTCAGCTGGGCTACGGAAGCAGGAGACAGGCAGGACATTACAAACACCAGTTACCACAATAAAACTGTTCACGTGGGTAAAGAAGGTAACTTTGGAACCAGCCCCTGACTGAAGGTCCTTTTCTACAAAGATGTGTGTGACTCAAACATCAGAAGCTAAATTTTAGGGTTTTATCCCATCTTCAGTTGGCTTTATTTGGTTCAAACAGGAGTGGAAAATTTGATTTTGTTACATTTTACCTTACATACATACAGTATCTCAAAAGTGAGTACACCCCTCACATTTTTGTAAATATTTTATTATATCTTTTCATGTGACAACACTGAAGAAATTACACTTTGCTACAATGTAAAGTAGTGAGTGTACAGCTTGTATAACAGTGGAAATTTGCAGTGCTCTCAAAATAACTCAACACACAGCCATTAATGTCCAAAGTGAAAATGTCCAAATTGGGCCCAAAGTGTCAATATTTTGTGTGGCCACAATCATTTTCCAGCACTGCCTTTACCCTCTTGGGCATGCAGTTCACCAGAGCTTCACAGGTTGTCAATGGAGTCCTCTTCCACTCCTCCATGATGACATCACAGAGCTGGTGGATGTTAGAGACCTTGCGCTCCTCCACCTTCCGTTTGAGGATGCCCCACAGATGCTCAATAGGGTTTAGGTCTGGAGACATGCTTGGCCAGTCCATCACCTTTACCCTGAGCTTCTTTAGCAAGGCAGTTGGCCGTCTTGGAGGTGTGTTTGGGGTCGTGATCATGTTCTTCTTATAGCCTATGCCATCTTTATGTAGAGCAACAATTCTTTTTTTCAGATCCTCTGAGAGTTCTTTGCCATGAGGTGCCATGTTGAACGTCCAGTGACCAGTATGAGAGAGTGAGAGCAGCTCCCCATTCACACCTGAGACCTTGTAACACTAACGAGTCACATGACACCAGGGAGAGAAAATGGCTAATTGGGCCCAATTTGGACATTTTCACTTAGGGGTATACTCACTTTTATGGCCAGCGGTTTAGACATTAATGGTTGTGTGTTGAGTTATTTTGAGGGGACTGCAAATTTACACTCACTACTTTACATTGTGGCAAAGTGTAATTTCGTCAGTGTTGTCACATGAAAAGATATAAAATATTTACAAAAATGTGAGGGGTGTACTCACTTCTGTGAGATACTGTTTTAGCCAATGAATGATCAGTGGGTTCTGTGCTGCTTAAGGTTAAAGGTGTATCTGAAGTATTACTGTATGTTGGGTAGAAGCTCATTTTTGGATTGGGAACATTTATTTAAATCAGCAGGTGCACTGAAAAAAATGTCTTGTGAATGTTTTAATGTTTGTATGTGTCCCTCATCCTTACCCTGGATGCGCAGGTTCTCCTGGTATTGGATGATGAAGTACTCCTGGCTGTGCTGCAGCTTTCTCAGTTCATTCTCAGTTTCCTGTGTTGCCAGGCGGAGCTCCTCAAAGGCCTGGTTGATCTGCTGGTGGCGCTGCGACAGGCTATCCATAGCCTGCCCCCCACTCCCACAGCTTGCCTATACACAACACATTTAAAAGGTCTAGATGTTGCTTTCTTTTTGTCCCTTCAGTTTGGTTCTACTAATGTCATTTTTGTTCGTGGATAATGGCCTAACCCAGCATTTTTTCATCGTCTTCCAGATGTGTAAATCTCAACCCTGCCAAAACCTGAGGAATGAACACTTTACACTGTATACCACATTCACAGGATTACTGCAAATGATGACACATCAACAATCCATTCAACACTTACATTTGTAGCCTCTTGAACCAGCCTCTGCTCTGAGTGCAGAATGTGTTTTATGCAGCGCACCAGTTCCAAAGGACAGCGGTCATAAGTGCTCTGCAGAGATAACACACACACAAACAAATGCAGACACACACACCAATCATTAATAAGATCCAGTAGTTAAATCCAATACCATGCCAACAATTTGGCAAATATTAGAGCCAGAGCTCTTTCTGTCCAGCTAACTTTCATGTCTCTGCTCTTAATAGTGAGACTGGGTTTTTTTGTTATTGTTACATCTCTCAGTGTGAAAATAACTTTCATTGTGGTCAGTGTTTCCCATACATAGGCTCTACTTGGGTGGCCTGCCAAGGTAGATTAAGACCCGCCCAGGTACATAAAATCTGAATTCCAAATTTGTTTTCAATCAATTGTCATTTCATAATTCACACAGACCAGCGGACCTTCGGCATAGGCGCAGCATTTTTTTTGTGCCCGCTACAACGTGCAGACGGTCCATCTGAATGGAAAATAAATTAGTTGACTAACAAGTTAAACTAGCCCTACAAGTAGAAACCAGTACATAATATCACTGATGAGAGTGAACCAACTAACAGTTACCAGTCATTCCATTATAATGCCGAGTCGGAACTGGTCGTTGACTAATGCACAATGATAAGCACTGATAATACGATGTTCATCACACTAATTGAGTGCCAAACAGCTAGTTAGTTAGCGAATAAGTAAAAGAAGACTGTCGCTTAAGTACTATGCCTGTGTTATAAATGTTAATTTTCTATACACTGCAACCATAACATGCAAGTGTTTGCGCGGCCGCCCATTTAACATTACCGTATGCACCGCTGCCATCGTCATCAGGTTATTGGCCCTGAGCAGTGGAAAATAAATCAGTAACATAGCAATAGTAGTTAGTTGGTCAAAGGTGAAAGTTGAAATGAATTGACTGAAAAGACTGCTTTGTGCTTTAAAAAGCATAAAGACGGTAGAGAAAAGTTGAATACAAGCATAAATGTCCTTAAAGAGCATAATGTTTTGACACTTTAATGGTTTCTGTAGCTGAACGTATGCAGAAGTAGTAGTCAACTGAAAAATGTACAGAAGAATAATTAAGCATCTGTTAGCTTTTGGGACTTGAAAATATAGCTTATTCCAGGGCACCACGGTAAGGCCCTGTTACTGTCTGGGGGCTTATATTTTGAAAATATTAGTATGTGTGTGTGAAGGTTTGACATAATTTTTTTTCATGCATGCTAACAATTCTGCCACCAAACACCCCTGCATGCTTGAAAAAGGAGAGAGGTCTTAACTGTTAAAAAGATTTTAACAGTAATACACCAATCAAAAACTGCTGCAGGTGTAATCAATCATCCAAGTGTTACTGTATTTAGAACCTGAAACATTTGGATTTGAAATACTGTTTTTCTTACAGTAACTTTTTGTCCAGATGAGTCAGAAGTCAAAACGCATACCCTACGGTCATGTGGCATGCGCATTGACCACTCAGCCACTGAGTGCTCCACCTGCTTTATAGGAAAAGTGCAATGAGATAACCTCTGTTATGAATTAGCGCTAATTTGAATAAAACTGAATTGAATTCATTAACCAAATGGCACAGTCCCTTGTGTTTCTGTATGTTGGACCTGAAAATCCTGAGTCATTGTTGGGCACAATCGGTGATAACCCACATAGAAACCTGCTGAGGTACTGGAGTTTTCAAAACTAAAACTGTAAGTTGTATCGCTAAACTTTTTCCTACTGTGAGCGTCACAAGACTTTACTGAAGATGTAGATACGTCATTTGTGTGGATCAAGTTAAAAGGGCTCTCTTGTTGCTCTGAGGTAGAAAATACAAAAACTGTAAGTCATGTTGTAGAAAAGGTTTCAGTCGTAGTCATCTGGACACTGTTTTCAGAATCAAGACGTTTCGGCTCCCATCCGGAAGTCATTCTCAATTGTGAAAAAATTGGACGGGAACTGGAAATTTAAACTACTCTGAGTTACATAAGCCCTGCCCTCAGGAAGGAATCTGCCTGAGTATCTGTAAATAGCTAGTTTCACCTGAAACTGACCTAATAGTTTCAAGATGGCCCAGTAATCAGGCCTATTGTTCTCTGGCTGCATCTACTTCATCACTGCTAAGTGCCTGATTAGCATGTGATAGGCGTGACCAAGGTGATAATACACTCTGATAGACTTTGGGCAGATTAAATCTCAGACCACCATTTCTGTTCAAAGAGGGTTCTCTTTCTTCACAAAAATGGCTTCCTTGACGCCTGCTCAAACCAACTCTTCTCTCTACTAAGAATCTTCACCTCGCTGTCTTCAAATGTGTGGTTTGTAGCTTTTAAATGCAAATGCACGGCGCTCTGTAATCCTGAGTTAGCGTGTCGCCTGTGCTGATAAAGTCTTTTGTGAAGTGGCTGTTTGGTTTCGCCTATGTACCGTTCTTTTGCAGTTTTCCTCACTGCACTGAATGGAGTAGACAACATTGCTCTGTTTCTGTGTGGGTAACCTGTCCTTAGGGTGAACGAGTTTCTGTCTTAAAGTGTTGCCTGGTTTAAAGAAGACAGGAACATCGTGCTGTCTAAAGATCCTTTGTAGTTTTTCAGACAGTCCAGACACATAAGGAATGGAGACACCGTTCCTTCTTGGTTCAGTTACACTTTTGTCCTGTTTTTGGCTCTTTTAACTTTGTTGATAGCCCAAGTAGGATAACCACAGGCTGAGAGTGCATTCTGGACATGCCTTTCCTCTTTCTTCTTACCCTCTGAGCCTGTGGGCACTTCTTTGGCTCTGTGCTGTAATGTCCGGATTACACCCAGCTTGTGCTGTAGTGGATGGTGTGAGTCAAAGAGCAGGTATTGATCCGTATGTGTTGGTTTCCTGTACACTTCTATCTGGAGCTTTCCGTCCTCTCCTCTGAGAGTAGAACAATCAAGAAAGGCCAAGCGGTTCTCTTTTGCATCCTCACGCGTGAACTTGATGTTGGGGTCCACAGTACTGATATGCTCTGAGAACGCTTCCAAGTCTTGTTTCTTGATTTTCACAAAGGTGTCATCCACGTAACGGTACCAATGACTTGGTGGTGTGCCCGGAACGAGGGTAATGCCTTCTTCTCAAACTGTTCCATGTACAGGTTGGCCACAATGGGAGAGACCGGAGAGCCCATAGCACAACCGTGAATCTGTCTGTAGAAGTGTCCCCGAATTGGAAGTAGGTTGTGTTGAGACAGATGTCTAATAGTTTACATATGTGTTCAGGTGTAAGCTTGGTCCTTTGCTGCAAGGTGGAGTCCTCCTGCAGTCTTCTCATCACCGCTGACACTGCTTCTGAGGTTGGGATGCAAGTGAACAAGGACACTACATCATAAGAAACCATAACGTCATCTGGGTCCAACTGGAGATGTTTCACTTTGTCCACAAATTTCTGTGTGTTTTCCACATGATGTACTGTGTTCCCCACCAACGGAGCCAAGATTGTAGTCAAATGTTTGGCTATGTTGTATGTGATGGAATCTGTGCTGCACACGATGGGTCTGAGTGGAACATTCTCTTTGTGAATTTTGGGAAGGCCATAGATGCATGGAATGGCTTCCCAGGGTATAGTCTGTAGTACAGAGGCCTGTCTATCACCTCCTCCTTCTCAAGCTTCTGTAGACAGTCTATAACCTTCTTCTTGTAGCCATTGGTTGGATCTCTTTTAAGTTTTTGATATGTGGTTGTGTCTTCAAGAAGGTTGTTGACCTTGGTTTCATAATCGGCTGTGTTCAGAATCACAGTGCAGCGACCCTTGTCTGCTGGTAGAATGTTTATGCTGTGATCCTTCTGCAGTGCTGAGAGTGCCCTCCTCTCTTCGGATGTAATGTTGGAAGGAGGTGGTTTGGCACTCTTTAATGTTGCAGTGACACGTAGCCTCAGGTCTGCAGCCTCTGCTTCAGTCATCTTGTTCTTCCTAATGGCTGTTTCGGTGGCTGTGATGTAGTCCACTGTAGGGATGTGGTTGGATGTAACTGAAAAGTTGAGCCCTTTGGAGAGCACATCTTTTTCTGCCTGTGTCAGGATGCGGTCTGAACGTCTTGATTCTGAAAACAGTGTCCAGATGACTACGACTGAAACCTTTTCTACGATAGAACACTCCTGGACGAATGAGGGACTACACCGTCTTATTTTGAAGAATTTTGGGCAGAAAACCGTGGATCTGGTTCGGGAACTCAAAACACAGCCAGGAAATTAGCAGACCACAGGAACCATCTCCGCTTTAATCTAAGATGCAGGCAGAGCAAGATTATTCCCAAGAGCCTACAGATTAAACCACCAGTAAAAGGACACAGAGCAGAGAAGATTTGGAGAAGAAACCTGACCCAGATGCTTAGTGAAAGGATCAGGAAAACAACTTAAGAATAGACAATTTGAAGAACAGAATAGAATTTTTGCAGAAGAAGTTATCAAGCATTGTCCCAGAAGAAATCCTCAAGAGAGTGATGGACTTTACACAGGTAGCACAGGGTGCACAACATAGGAAGAGCAAGGAGCGGCAAATTAAGAAATTTAACATCCTTTTGAATAAGAAGAATCTAGGAAAGGACCAGCACAACAGGAGATCAGGGACTGAACAAAGTGAGACATGTATTAACAGAAACAATTGGATCAAAAACTTATCAGACCGCATCCTGACACAGGCAGAAAAAGATGTGCTCTCCAAAGGGCTCAACTTTTCAGTTACATCCAACCACATCCCTACAGTGGACTACATCACAGCCACCAAACAGCCATTAGGAAGAACAAGATGACTGAAGCAGAGGCTGCAGACCTGAGGCTACGTGTCACTGCAACATTAAAGAGTGCCAAACCACCTCCTTCCAACATTACATCCGAAGAGAGGAGGGCACTCTCAGCACTGCAGAAGGATCACAGCATAAACATTCTACCAGCAGACAAGGGTCGCTGCACTGTGATTCTGAACACAGCCGATTATGAAACCAAGGTCAACAACCTTCTTGAAGACACAACCACATATCAAAAACTTAAAAGAGATCCAACCAATGGCTACAAGAAGAAGGTTATAGACTGTCTACAGAAGCTTGAGAAGGAGGAGGTGATAGACAGGCCTCTGTACTACAGACTATACCCTGGGGAAGCCATTCCATGCATCTATGGCCTTCCCAAAATTCACAAAGAGAATGTTCCACTCAGACCCATCGTGTGCAGCACAGATTCCATCACATACAACATAGCCAAACATTTGACTACAATCTTGGCTCCGTTGGTGGGGAACACAGTACATCATGTGGAAAACACACAGAAATTTGTGGACAAAGTGAAACATCTCCAGTTGGACCCAGATGACGTTATGGTTTCTTATGATGTAGTGTCCTTGTTCACTTGCATCCCAACCTCAGAAGCAGTGTCAGCGGTGATGAGAAGACTGCAGGAGGACTCCACCTTGCAGCAAAGGACCAAGCTTACACCTGAACACATATGTAAACTATTAGACATCTGTCTCAACACAACCTACTTCCAATTCCGGGGACACTTCTACAGACAGATTCACGGTTGTGCTATGGGCTCTCCGGTCTCTCCCATTGTGGCCAACCTGTACATGGAACAGTTTGAGAAGAAGGCATTACCCTCGTTCCCGGGCACACCACCAAGTCATTGGTACCGTTACGTGGATGACACCTTTGTGAAAATCAAGAAACAAGACTTGGAAGCGTTCTCAGAGCATATCAGTACTGTGGACCCCAACATCAAGTTCACGCGTGAGGATGCAAAAGAGAACCGCTTGGCCTTTCTTGATTGTTCTACTCTCAGAGGAGAGGACGGAAAGCTCCAGATAGAAGTGTACAGGAAACCAACACATACGGATCAATACCTGCTCTTTGACTCACACCATCCACTACAGCACAAGCTGGGTGTAATCCGGACATTACAGCACAGAGCCAAAGAAGTGCCCACAGGCTCAGAGGGTAAGAAGAAAGAGGAAAGGCATGTCCAGAATGCACTCTCAGCCTGTGGTTATCCTACTTGGGCTATCAACAAAGTTAAAAGAGCCAAAAACAGGACAAAAGTGTAACTGAACCAAGAAGGAACGGTGTCTCCATTCCTTATGTGTCTGGACTGTCTGAAAAACTACAAAGGATCTTTAGACAGCACGATGTTCCTGTCTTCTTTAAACCAGGCAACACTTTAAGACAGAAACTCGTTCACCCTAAGGACAGGTTACCCACACAGAAACAGAGCAATGTTGTCTACTCCATTCAGTGCAGTGAGGAAAACTGCAAAGAACGGTACATAGGCGAAACCAAACAGCCACTTCACAAAAGACTTTATCAGCACAGACGACACGCTAACTCAGGATTACAGAGCGCCGTGCATTTGCATTTAAAAGCTACAAACCACACATTTGAAGACAGCGAGGTGAAGATTCTTAGTAGAGAGAAGAGTTGGTTTGAACGGGGCGTCAAGGAAGCCATTTTTGTGAAGAAAGAGAACCCCTCTTTGAACAGAAATGGTGGTCTGAGATTTAATCTGCCCAAAGTCTATCAGAGTGTATTATCACCTTGGTCACGCCTATCACATGCTAATCAGGCACTTAGCAGTGATGAAGTAGATGCAGCCAGAGAACAATAGGCCTGATTACTGGGCCATCTTGAAACTATTAGGTCAGTTTCAGGTGAAACTAGCTATTTACAGATACTCAGGCAGATTCCTTCCTGAGGGCAGGGCTTATGTAACTCAGAGTAGTTTAAATTTCCAGTTCCCGTCCAATTTTTTCACAATTGAGAATGACTTCCGGATGGGAGCCGAAACGTCTTGATTCTGAAAACAGTGTCCAGATGACTACGACTGAAACCTTTTCTACGATAGAACACTCCTGGACGAATGAGGGACTACACCGTCGTAAGTCATGTTGTTTAAACAGTTACAAAATGTTTGGATATATATGTACATATCATGTATATACACATATACTGTACATACATACTGTAGGTAGCGGTCAGTAGAGTGACCTCTCTCAGTGGACTGCTGGATGAGAGTAAAATATATGCCAACCCAGAAATGACTGGAGCCCTAGAGAACATGAGACAAGTCAACTTGGACGACATGTCGTCTCTTATTCAAATCAAGCAAACATTGAGCAGACGTGACATTTTTACTAAACTATTGTTTACCATAACACAGAAGGATTGCCATCTCATGTCCATGACATCAAGAGCCATCATGAACGGTCTTGCAGATGTTTTGTGTTTCACAGAAACGCACCTACAAGGCTCCTTTGTTGCAGAGTCTCTATTTAGAGGGCTATATGTTCAAAAGCAACAGACACCTGTCCTACACAAATGTTCCACAAATGGCCATTAGAGGTGGTGGTGGAGTTGCTGTTTGTGTGAAAAACCACTTTTATGTTCGTGAAAAACAGTATGTACATAATGTAACCGACTTTGAGTTTTTGGCTTTAAGTTTGAAACCCGAATGAGTGCATTGACTGCAGCTGTATACAGACCTCCAGACTACAGAGTGAGATGTGTCAAACCTGGGAAGCCTTTTGGACTCATTGAATATCATGGCTTGTCACCCCATCATTATCTGTGGCCATTTCAATGAGAATTTCTTATCCAACGCAAGTAAGCCAATACTTGAGCTGTTTCAGTCTAGAGGATATGCGCAACTCATCACTGTTGCAACCACAGAGAAGAACACACTGCTGGACTTCATTTTCATCTCTCAACCACAGCATTGTCTCCATTCTGGTGTAATGAAAACCTACAGTTATCACAACCCTGTATACTGTGTAATGTCCTCTAACAGTTCATGGCGAAGTTTTAAAGATAAAGAAAAATACAAAGGACTGTTTCATCCTGTGTAGTGTACACATAGTGGACACTACATAGTTATGACGTCCCAATCTACCGCACATCGTGAAAGACAGCAAGCTATGATTGGTCTTGGACTTGACAAAAATATGGAGATGTGGAGTCTGAACCCACCATAATATTTTCTGCGCAGAGATTAAGAAAATTATTTATTAGAACTTTGTGTAAAAGTACATCATAACAGTTTGTTTTAATAAAGCATCCCACAATGGAGTAGACTGAGACAGATTGAGAAGAACAATGGTGTGCAAAACATGTAATAACAGTCTGACTTAAAAGACTAAATTATTTAAACGTGCAATAATGAAATCAGAGTATATATATATATATGACTATGTTTACTGAGAACAATGTAGAGAACTGACAGACCACTTACTTACAGATACTTCAATTACAAATACAATGGTCTATAATTATCCATAGTAGGGGTATCCTTTGTGCAGCCAGGCTTCAGCACCTTGCCAGGCTGCTCCAGTCTCTGAGAGAAACCGACCTGCAAGGTGTCTTCGTTGCTGACAGAACACACTGCTGTACCCCATTTTCATCTCTCGATCACATCAATGTCTCCATTCTGATACAGTGATAACATGTCAGTTGTCACCATCATGTTTTCTGTTGAAGTTCCTGAAGGTGTTCATGTTCAGCATGTGTTTTTTAGGTAACCACATTGTTGTTAGGCTTGGTTTATTTAATGGCCCATGTAAAACTTTATTTGGTAGAATGAAAGTAGAATGAAATTTTGTTTGGTATTCTTAACTTTTGAGAGAATTGGACAATATGGCCATATTTTCCAGGTAATTCAATTAAATTTTATGTATATAGCGCCAATTCATAACAGAAGTTATCTCATTGCACTTTTCCTATAGAGCAGGTCTAGACCATACTTCTTTATAATATTAATTACAGAGACCCAACAAATCCCACCATGAGCAAGCATTTGGCAACTGTGGCAAGGAAAAACTTCCTTTAAGAGGCAGAAACCTTGGACAGAACCAGACTCAATGGTGGGCGGCCATACGCCGTTACCATGTTAGGTAACCATATTGTTTGTTAATGAGCTATATTTCTAACATGTTTTGGCCTGTGCATTATGAGGGTGGGTCTGGATCAGGGTTGATAAATGCACAGGCCAAACTGCTAAAACTGCATTTACTGTAGCAGAAAAACATTCAGCTCAAGAAATATTTCAACAGTGACACATTTTTTTGTTATTTTGGCTCTGTACACCACCACAGTCAATCTGAAATAAAACAATTAGTATGTGCTTGCAGTACAGACTTTCAGCTATAATTTAAGGGTAATGACAGCAATATTGGATGGATGGGAGGCACAGTTCTCCTGTATCCTCTGTGACGACACCTGCCAGCCGTGGCCTCACCTCCTTCAGCACTATGAGGATCAGCTCATAACAACCAAGACTGCCACAGATCAGATGCTGCAGCACCAGTTTAACAGTCAATTAACAAACCCAGACAGACCCTGGACCACACATGGACACATTCTACTTCCTGCTAGTGCCAGTCATTCTTCAAAGCAGAGGATGAGATAACACCTGCCAGCATTTGCTTCACCTTCTCTCTGGCTCTGAGACACTGGATCAGCTCATTACAACCAAGACATCATGCTGCCACAATCCTACCAGATCCTGCAGCACAATCTTTACTGTCAACCAACAGCGGCCCCATCACTACTGGACCCTACATAGACATTTGTTCCCCCGTCAGTGCTGAGGTTTCTTCACAACAGAGCATAAGGTATTGGGTTTTTTATTTTTTAAAAATATATGTGCTTTCTAACATTTTCTTTTGAATACAAGTGTGTTCATTAATTTATTCATTTTGTATTCATTCAACAGTTTTAGTGACACTGTTGTTACAGCTAGGAGTATAACATTGTCATTTACATCAACTTCTTCCTTCAGGTCGTCCACTGTGAAACCTCCACTTCATAATGGATACACTCAGGACTGCACAGTGACTAAACATGTCAAAGAAGCTAAACATCATGCAGCCGTCCAAACCCTCTCTGTGTGAAATGGCACTGGACAGAAGATGGTTTCCTGCCCTGGAGGAGTGTTCAAGGTATTTTATTATTTTGAACATGTTTTGTTTCATAGTCTTGAGTTTATTACAACAACTTTGTTATCTCTTGTCAGGACCAGCTCCATTCTCCCACCTCCACATCGCCATCTGTGCATCCATTGCTGTACACACTTCAGTTCAGTATAGCCTAACTACTGCTGATCTTTTGGCAAGTGCTCAGGTGTATTGCTGCATGGAAACAAACAGCTGCAGATCAGTCAGTCATCACTTTCAGAGTGATAGTTCCTCCTCGGTGCAGCATCAAGCTCCTCCCTAAACAAGTTGTAAAAAGGTAACTTTTTTTTCTTTTTTTTTTAACTCCCTTAGTACAAGATCCCTCTTTGACCAACCAACTAACAAAAACACAGTTGGCATTACAATTTGAACATGCTATTTGCATTAACAACTGCAGGAATGTCAGAAATAAAGTTTCTCACAGCAGTTCTACAGCCACTTGAAATGTCAAAGGTCATGGTACAGCCCTTTACATATTCACACTGACACAGTTCAGTAGACAGTTTTGGTTTGTATTTCAGATCAGTTAGTTCAGTTGCTACATGCATTTGAACTAATTAACCTTTGAAAAGAGTATAGATATTTAAAATAGCATTTGTATATCAGACTCCAGTCAGACAAGACAACGTTGGACTCCCGATTACAACCCCACAATCTTCGTTTTCCAAGACTCCCTGTCTCTTAGACCTGCTTAGTCTGCACTCCGGTGAGAGATTCTCCGACTCCTGAACTGTCTCCTCAGCCGATTAAGGACGGTATCCACACTCTGGTGTGTCTGCTAGTTTGCCTGCAGTTTGCCTCATTGCTGTGTCGTAAAATAAACCTTGCTTTCTCCATCTTGGTGCCTCCAGCCTATCTGTGCGTAACAGCTTGCTTTTCATCAGTTTTTGTATTGTAATATAAACTGAAGAAATGTGGGTTCATCAACTACTGTAGCAACGCTCTGTTAACATACATCCAGCTTCGTGTGAGTCTTCTACTAAATACTACTGTCTAAGTGTAGCTTACAGGTAGGAACACTAGTCGCTGCTGTCCTCTGGTGGTCTGGAGTATTAATAACTCCTATGAGTCATAATGGGTACAATGATAGATCAAATTTGACAGTTGTCACTAAAATAATATAGCTACATGTGTGCATTATAAGATAATTGAAACAGACATTTAAAAGTAAAGCAAAAGTTACTTTCCCTAGTAATTAATTATTTTTATATGCAGTAATTGGTAAAGTATTTACTTTTGAGATTAGTAACTAGTACCTAACTAATTACTATATTTCAGTAACTTGCACAACACTGCTTATAAGTGGATAATATTCCATTGTATTTTTAGAAGTGTATGGTACCTTCCAGCAACTGTTAAGGCCAAACTTTTAAACATGGGAGAATTAAACTCAACTTTATTACATCTTTAGAAAGAAATTAGAACAAGTAAAGAAGTAGCATAAGATAGATCTAGTGGGAGTGGACTAAGTTTCACGCCGTGAACAACACCCCCGGCCCTTTTTACAGAAGATTACAAAGCAAGAGGAAGCCTCTTGACCAGTCTCTTCTTCCCTACTCTTAAAGAAAGAAACTCAGTAATAACAAGCGCTCCAAAATTGCTGCTACCAAATTAAAAGTTGCCCCACTCTGCTGCAGAAACTTCCAAAACTTCTCAGGTGCTGAATGGTGCCAAGTTTATTTCACTGGTAAATATTAAAGTTTGTCCACGTAATGGTTTCCTGTGTTTACACAAGTTAATACTGCTTGCCAAAATAACCATTCACTGCATTATCTGGTATGAAACGGTCATCATTTAATTTATTAATGGTTCATCATTCTTTTCATATCTTTCGTTCATGGTTGCATTTATCCGTTCATTTGTGTGTCTAGTAGTTATTAGTTGTGTGTTTAGTCAGTAGTTTGCGTGTGTAGTTAGTAGTTAATAAACCTTTCATTTATAAAATAACTTGATTATGTGATTTGTGTGTATGGAGCATTCCAGTCACTGTACATGAGACAAGAACTCTGTAGCGACATCAGCTCGAGACTAAATTATCAATTGTTTTATTGTAAATTTATTGATTGACTATCAAGAGAAGGTGAGGTGAATTTAACGCAAGTTAAATTCTGTTATTTAACATGAATGCAGATTTTATTCCGATAGCTGTAAGTGAAAGTAAATCTGCTCCTTCTTACCAAAATTAAGGTAGTTTGCTATGATCAGTTTAATGCATTTAAGCCTTAATTCACTACATTAGGCACTATAGATTTTGGTTTTGAAAGTACTGTTTATGTATTTTCTATGTTCTTTTTATTTGTTTTATTGCAAGTGTTTAAATAAGGAAACATACTGACAATCATCTATATTTTAATCTAATGTGAAGTTTTATTTGTTTACCTGAGTTAAGAGGGGGCCCATACGCAGGTGAGCACACTATTAGCCTGACGAGTTACACAATCATCGATTTGATGTAAAACTCAAGTCCAACAAATCATAGAAATTATCCCAAATTTCACTTAATCCCCATGACCTGCTCCACCAACATTCCGGATCAAGTACTCAATGGGTGAACCGTGTTCTGAGCAGGTTCACCCAGCGCGAGACTACGGCGGGATGAGGGGAGGTGGACTCTGTTTACATCGATGTTGATTGGTGCTCAAGAGCAGTCAAAGTGGATTGACACTGTTTCCAGATGTCGAACATTTTATGTGAAGATAACCAAGAAATGTTTTCCTCTTTGAAATACATTATGAGTTCTATTTCTGTATGAACATCATATTAGGCTTGTTTGTATGTTATACAGTTGATAGGACTTCTGGTAATTTAACGTTGCTGATACTACAACTACATTTGGACTTCCGGCAAAATGGCGAACTGAGCGCACTTTAATTTTTTTGATAGCTCCGTTTTTTTTTTTGTCCTAAACATTTAAAAACTAGTCCTTCTTTTTAACGCAAAACGTCTTTTAAAAGACATTGCTGGGAAAGAATTCTGACTGTCGATCATGCTGAAACCTAAACAGAAGGACATTACTGCTGCTACAGCTCTGTTTCCGCACACTGTGGTTATACTAGTGACGACGACATGGGAACCTCAACGGCACGCCACCCCCTGCCCAAAACCCCCACAAAAATTCCAGTCCCACTCAAGAAACCAAGAGACGAAGCGGAGGTATTTATTGCCACCAAAAACCCGGGACAGAAAATGCCAATCTGAGAGAGCCAGAGTCCTGGAGCTTGAGTGTTACAAACGCCGATGGAATTTGAAACTGCACAGGCTCAAGGAGCAAGAAAATGAAAACACGAGAGGAAAAAGTGTCACAGATTCTGGTCAAGATCGCTCCACAATGGACTGACAAGATTGACATCATTGTTGACTCAGTGCAGGGAAAAAAGGAGGGGTGCAGGCCACGCCATGTCATCATGCAGTTCACCATGAGGCACTTCAGAGTGAGCTCTGGCATCTAACCAAGGTGCGCTGGCATCTGACCAAGGGCTCTGCAGTGTTCAAGGAACTGAATATAAGCTTTGCAGAGCACATCCTACCGGCTGAGTGGGAGGCGAAAGCAGCAGTATGGCCACAGATAAAGCAAGCCAGAGAAGCACATCTAGCATATTTCCGAGGACCAGATGGATATATAAACAGAATAGAAAAAGAATGGTGGGCCCCTAATTACCTACTCATCTATGTAAGTTCACGACTCAAGTCACTTTACTGACCAGATACTTGGATCTTTTATCATTTCTAAAGGACATTTCAGTTGATTGCCTATAAGGGGACATTGCCTTATGTTCCTATTCTAAAGCAACCTTTTTCCTGCAAACAAACCTTGAGTTAATATTCTGAAGTTGTTCTTTAAAGTTCTGTTTTTTTAAAACTGTATTTATTGAACTTTTTTTAAAACAAAACAGTTACATAACTTTTACATACAATATTAATACAAGATGTAATGTAATAAATAAACATTAAGAAAAGCAAAACAACCCACTATGTTAAAAAAAAAAAAAGAGACCCTGACAGTAATTCAGTAAATGCACCACATATCGGTAAATTACCTGCATGGTTTAAACATTAATATATGTTAAAACTATTTCCTTCGAGCAAATACGTTTCAATAACTGCCCACTTTTTACCTGCAAGTCCGCGGCCATTTTCTCAAATATATATATCTGTTTCAGTCTTTGTGTCCACTCTATCACAGTAGGTTCGTGCACCTTCATCCAGTTTACAGTGATTATCTTCCTGGCTGCCATTAATAATATATGTAATACAAATAAGTGGGATTTACTGAACTGATCTGAGGGGAAACCATCAAGCAAAAAAAAAAAAAAAAACTGGGTGCATTGGTATATCTCTTCTTAAAATTTTACTAATTTCCCTTTTAATCCCCTGCCAATACAATAGTACTTTGGGACATTCCCAGAATATAAGCACATAATCCCCCACCATTCCACATTCTGTCCAACACTGTGATAATGGCGTACTGTCAAATTTGGCAATCACTAATGGGGCTCTAAAGAATCTCATTTTCCAATCAAATTCCTTCCACATTTGACTACTTATACCCTTATGACAGCCAGCGCATATATTTATCCACATCTCATCCTCTATTACAGTATTTAACTCTAATTCCCAATTTCTTTTGATATGAAACGTGTTATTAGAATGGTCATGCATTAACTTCCTATAAATATGTTCTTTATGATTTTTAGTAGGTAGTCCATGTTCAATAATATTAATAAAATATTTTTCAACATTTGTTGGAGTTCTTTTGATTATGTCCCAATGTTTATAATTTGAGATATAATGTTGTAATTGTAAATATCTAAAGAAATCATTAGATTTCTACGAATACCTATCACATAATTGAGAAGAGGATCTTATGGTCTCCCCATCAAAAAATTGATTAACTATCTTCTTTATCTTTCACCATTCTCTTCCCATCTACTAAAGACACCATCCCATATAGAAGGAAGAAAATCTGGGTTACCTTTAATGGGTATTGCACGTGATAAGGCTATTATTCCTCTAAACTTCTTTTGTATGGTGGACCAAATTTTAACAGTATGCTGTATCCATACATTTGTTATTTTCACTTTTTTCTGTGCCTGCAAAGCCATGAATGACAGAACTGTCAGAGAAACTCCAGGAAGTGAATTCTGTTCAATATCAACCCATTCTGCCTCTTTATCAATACCAAGCCAAGTAGCCATAGCTCGCCCAATAATAATAACAATAATAATAATAATAATAATATCTAAGATAAGGAAGGTTCAAACCCCCCCCCCCTCTCTTTATTTGACATAATTATTTTAAGTCTTATTCTTTGTCTTTTGTTTTGCCAAATAAATTTTGAAATCCTTTTTTCTAGTTTGTTAAATGCTGACAGCGTTAGAACAGAAGTCTCGGTAATATATTCATTTTCAGAATCAGAATGAGAAATACTTTATTGATCCCCGAGGGGAAACTCATTTGTTACAGCAGCTCGCCTTTACGTCAGTGCACACAGGAATAGAAGTACTAGCAAAAAATATAATACACTATAATACAGGTCAGAAAATAAATTAAGTACCAAGTTCACTGTTCCTATCCTACCGAACATGGAGAGAGGTAGTTCTTCCCATCCTGCCAAGTCCTTTTTTATCATCTCAAAAAGCCGTGTGTAATTAGCTAGATATAAACGTGATGCCATAGGTGTAAGGATGACACCCAAGTATCTGAAGCCCTGACTAGGCCATCGAAAAGATACCTCATCATCTACTGTAACTGAGGGGGCCAATGTCCTGAAATCATCATTGCCTCAGATTTCTCAGAATTTACCTTGTATCCGGAAACTAAACCATAGTCTCTAAGGCTCTCTAAAACGGGCTGGGATTGATGAAAGTGGGTTTTCAATAAATAATAGCACGTCATCTGCGTGTAGCGATATCTTATGATCTTTTCCTCCTTTATCTATTATACCCTGTATTCTGGGGTTGCTCCTTATTAACTCCGCTAGTGGTTCAATGCTAAGAGCAAATAAGACTGAAGACATCGCATGTCCCTGATGAGTTCCCCTACCTAAATTAAAAAAACTGAGCAATGACCATTAACTCGAACTCTTAAGATTTTTGTAAAAAGTCTTTACCCATTTAACAAAAATACCATGAAATCCCATATAATTAAGAGTCCAGAAACACCGGTCCACCCTATCAAATGCTTTCTCAGCATCTAGGCTGAGAAGCATTGGGGGTGTTTTACTGTCTTTTCCAATTTGTTGTAGATTTAAAGCTTCTCTTATATTATTTATGCCATAACGTCCATTGACAAAGCAAACTTATTCGTCTATAAGACATACAATGCGTAGGGTCTTTTCCAGTTTTATGAATTACAGTAATAATTGCATCAGACCATGAGTGCGGGGGTCTTCATTTTGTAATACATAGTTAAACACCTTACATAAGTTAGAAGCCATTTCATTTACAAATATCTTATATAAAATTCCCCAGGGAATCCATCTACGCCAGGTGATTTATCATTTTTTTTAATTTTGCAATAATTTCTCTTATTTCCTCTTCTGTGATAGGGGATATCATTTCCTTTGCTTCTTCTGTTAATTTATTTAATTCAATTGGTCGCAGAAAACTTTTAACTTTTTCTTCCTTATTTATTCATTTCTGGCCTTCATATAATTTTTTATAATCTTCAAATGCATTAACTATATCGTTTGGTTGTGTTAGCCTCATTAATGTATCTGGGTGATTAATTTTTGTAACTGCCCTGCTTGCTTGAGCCTTATGTAATTGGAAGGCTAGGAGCCTGCTTGCTTTATTACTCATCTCATAATATTTTCTACTTACGAATCTGAGTGCCCCTTCTGCTTTATATATCATCCAATTTCTTTCTTTCCTGTTTTAAACATTCTAGAGTTTTGATTTTACATGTTTGTTTATGTTCCATTTCTAGTTTTATGATTTCATCCTCTATCTCGTTTTGTTTGGCTAAAATCAATTTTTTATTCCTGGATGTTATTTCTATTATTTTACCTCTCATCACTGCTTTGGCTCCCTCCCACAAAATAGATGGAGTAACCAGTCTATTGTCATTAATATCAAAGTATTCAAACAAGTGTTGTCTTATTTCTTCATTGGCCTTACAATCATTTATCACTAATACATTTAATCTCCAGTATTTAAATTGTTTACCTTGTCCTAACTGAAGTTTTAACCTAACTGGAGCATGATCGGATATGGTTATGGGATCTATATGACATTCTGTAATACTGTGTAAATCTGCTCTAGATGTACAAAAAAGGTCTATTCTAGAGTAACTGCCATGTACATGTGACAAAAGTAAAATCCTTCTCTTTTCGATGCAAGTGTCGCCAGATATCTGTTAAACCTAATTCTCTCATTCCTAAAAGAACTTTTACTTTTTTTGACTGCTGGTAACAGTCAAGAGCCGATATTTAACATGAACTATATAAATGAATAACACTTCCACACATCCATTTGGCCAAGTTGTCGTCTCACAGGCCAAATCCCGATGTAACAGGGGCAGGGAATTGTGACGCTGACTCCCTGGGGTACCAAAGGTGCACCATGTGCGTGCGGCCATTCTGTTTTTGAAACACGGCCGCCTCCAAGAGTGATTTCCACTCAAAATTCAAAATACCCGCGAGTATCCGTCAATTTAGAAACAAATCACTTATTATCCCGAAAATAAAGAGAGGGGGGGGAAAAAAGTTACTTAAACGTATGAATCTCAACAAAGTGCCACTCTCTTCTGTAATTTAACCAGAGTTTACTCACATTCTGAAGCAGGAATATCCAGTTTAAATGTACTGCTTACATATTATTAAACGGTTCATTCCTTCTGCAAAAATGCTTGAAGATCCGGGTCGGACAATGCTGTACTCAAACCACGTCCACCTTTACCCTGCACTGACCATCTAGCCCTCGATATTTCTCTTACTTGTCGGTCCAGTTCATCCACTCAAACTTTGATTCCAGGTCCCGCAGCGATAGTGCAGCATCCATCAGGGTAGGGAAAGGTTTTTACTCCTATCTCCAGGTAAATCCTTATCTGTGCTGGATAGATGCACTGCGCTTGCACAGTCTTCATCTTGAGCTCTTTCATTACATCTTGCACTTGCGCTCTTTTCCTCTGCAACTCAGGAGAGTAGTCATTGTCAAAGTAGATATGTTTTGTGTTGTACAGGACCTCTTTTTGTGACCAGGCTTGCCTTAAGATTGCATTCTTAACCGCATAGTCTAGGAATCTCACTATTATCGATCTTGGAGGTGCGGTAGAGTCTTTTGGTTTGGCTGCAAGGGCCCTGTGTGCTCTTTCAATCTTTATATCCATGTCCGGAGGTAGCTGTAAAACTGAGGTGAGCAGCTCCATAACAAATTCCGCTGTTTTTTCTCCTTCACAGCCCTCGGGAACTTGATATATTCACGGATTATTCAGACGAAGTCTATTTTGCAGGTCTTCACATCTACCTGTAAGATCCGCCTCACATTCCAGGAGATAGAGCGTTCTTTCGTGCCTCATTTCAGTTTCCTCAGCAACATTTATCCATTCCTCCGTCTCCCCGATTCTGCTCTCCAATCTATTTATTTGGCCTTTTAAGTCCTCAACCAATGTCTCTAACTTTGTCAGTAATATTTTTGTTTGTTCATGCCCCTCTTGATTTTCTTTTCTTAATGATTTCAGTTCTTCCATCACTTCAGAAAGTTCGGGAGCACGCGGGCCAGCTTTAGCATGTATGGTAGGGCTAGGTGAAAATTTTTTTATAGACTCTTTCTTTTGAATTTTAATTTTTAGAAGCATTCTTGTGTTATGTTGTCATACTCATTTCTAAAAACTGATTATACCTGAATTGATTATGTAAATCAGGATTTTTTGCAACAATCCGACGAAGCTTAACTTTCAAGCGTTTGCCATCTTCATGACGTCACCGGAAGCCCTAAAGTTCTGTTAAATCAGATTTTTGTTCCATATCACTTAATACAAGGGGCCTTAGAGACAGTATTAAAAGAGAGGCAATTTTTCTTCTGGACAAACCCAATGGGGTGATAAGATTTCTTTTTGTCATGGAACCAATCGTTCTGCAGGTACTGCAGTTGTGTTTAACAAGTTCCCAAATCAAGTTTAAACAGATGACTAAAGATGGCTTTCTTTGTTTGGTCGCATTTATATAACAAAGATGGAAAGTCTCTTATGGTGCATTTATCCATCTTATTCTCTCTCCATATCTAACAAAGCGGTAAAGACCATCAACAAGTTACACATGGAAAAGAAAACATTATTTAAAGAAAGCAATCATGGTAAAAAGGTTATGGAGGATGGTGGTCTACAGGCCTTTGACTGTAGAACCTTAGAAATCAAATGGTTAAGATAATTTCTAGTAAACAACAACAACAGCTTTTGGTATTTTTTTCCCAGGAACATTAAAAAGATTGGTGGTACTGATTTTCTTTTACAATGTGACTTTTTGTTCAAAAATTACCTGTAAAATTATCCTCATTCCATTCACAAGTATTGTTATATTGGAAGGTAATGTACAACCACAACTTCAAACCGCATGATGTTCCCATCTGGAATTGCAGATTGATTCTTTTTAAAAATAGGTTTTTATTTCTCAGTGAGAAAAATATTTGGTCACCTATTTATTAGATAAACCTAGAAACATCTTACCTTTTCAGATATTCTGTATGAAGTTTAATTTCCATTGCAACCGTAACCAATATAAGGTTATTAAAAGCATACTAACTTCCTTTATTTTGATGGCTAAAAATGCAATGCCTCATACAGGGAGTGCAGAATTATTAGGCAAATGAGTATTTTGACCACATCATCCTCGTTATGCATGTTGTCTTACTCCAAGCTGTATAGGCTGGAAAGCCTACTACCAATTAAGCATATTAGGTGATGTGCATCTCTGTAATGAGAAGGGGTGTGGTCTAATGACATCAACACCCTATATCAGGTGTGCATAATTATTAGGCAACTTCCTTTCCTTTGGCAAAATGGGTCAAAAGACGGACTTGACAGGCTCAGAAAAGTCAAAAATAGTGAGATATATTGCAGAGGGATGCAGCAGTCTTAAAATAGCCAAGCTTCTGAAGCGTGATCATCGAACAATCAAGCATTTCATTCAAAATAGTCAACAGGGTCGCAAGAAGCGTGTGGAAAAACCAAGGCGCAAAATAACTGCCCGTGAACTGAGAAAAGTCAAGCGTGCAGCTGCCAAGATGCCACTTGCCACCAGTTTGGCCATATTTCAGAGCTGCAACATCACTGGAGTGCCCAAAAGCACAAGGTGTGCAATACTCAGAGACATGGCCAAGGTAAGAAAGGCAGAAAGTCGACCACCACTGAACAAGACACACAAGCTGAAACGTCAAGACTGGGCCAAGAAATATCTCAAGACTGATTTTTCTAAGGTTTTATGGACTGATGAAATGACAGTGAGTCTTGATGGGCCAGATGGATGGGCCCGTGGCTGGATTGGTAAAGGGCAGAGAGCTCCAGTCCGACTCAGACGCCAGCAAGGTGGAGGTGGAGTACTGGTTTGGGCTGGTATCATCAAAGATGAGCTTGTGGGGCCTTTTCGGGTTGAGGATGGAGTCAAGCTCAACTCCCAGTCCTACTGCCAGTTTCTGGAAGACACCTTCTTCAAGCAGTGGTACAGGAAGAAGTCTGCATCCTTCAAGAAAAACATGATTTTCATGCAGGACAATGCTCCATCACACGCGTCCAAGTACTCCACAGCGTGGCTGGCAAGAAAGGGTATAAAAGAAGAAAATCTAATGATATGGCCTCCTTGTTCACCTGATCTGAACCCCATTGAGAACCTGTGGTCCATCATCAAATGTGCGATTTACAAGGAGGGAAAACAGTACACCTCTCTGAACAGTGTCTGGGAGGCTGTGGTTGCTGCTGCACGCAATGTTGATGGTGAACAGATCAAAACACTGACAGAATCCATGGATGGCAGGCTTTTGAGTGTCCTTGCAAAGAAAGGTGGCTATATTGGTCACTGATTTGTTTTTGTTTGGTTTTTGAATGTCAGAAATGTATATTTGTGAATGTTGAGATGTTATATTGGTTTCACTGGTAAAAATAAATAATTGAAATGGGTATAAATTTGTTTTTTGTTAAGTTGCCTAATAATTATGCACAGTAATAGTCACCTGCACACACAGATATCCCCCTAAAATAGCTAAAACTAAAAACTACTTCCAAAAATATTCAGCTTTGATATTAATGAGTTTTTTGTGTTCATTGAGAACATGGTTGTTGTTCAATAATAAAATTAATCCTCAAGAATACAACTTGCCTAATAATTCTGCACTCCCTGTATGGTTGGCCACCCTCATCCCCCTTCACTGATGATTGATGGACATGATTTCTCTAGCAAGATTTTACCAAAGTGATCCATGGTCTCCTTACAAATGTTTTATATCCTATGCAATTCAGCAGAAACTCAGCCTCTCATACCTTCTGTTGACCTACCTTAAAGAAATTACGCATTAACTTCTTAAACTTACCTTTACCTCCGAAAGCAAAAGAGCTTCACGTCAAAGTAGTTAACGATATACATCCTTCAAGAGAACTCCTTAGATAAAAGGTTCAACTTTGAGCTCAATAGCTGCAAATTTTGTGATTAAGAAATAGAAACTACCTACCACTTATTTTTCTTCTGTCTTTATAGCAATACTTTCTAGTGTGATATTTATGATTAATCTAAATCTAAATCTTTTCTGTCACCCATTTCACCAGAAATTATATTACATTTGGAATCATAATGGAAGATAAGAAAACTGAATTTCTCTCGAACACTTTAAGGTACATTTTTTATCCATAAATGTAGACACAACCCTTGTTGCTGGTTTTCAAGAAAGAGCTGGCACTGTTCTATTTTGTATAGGCTTCACCCTCTAAAGCTATCGCTAGTGGGTTTATCCCTTGCGCAAATGCACAGCACTGAAAAAACATTAGTCCATGCCCACCTGTTGTGTGGGCCTCACCTCGGTCTCACCTTGTCTATAAATTGGACTGAGACTCAACAGTCGGCTCCCATTTTTCTTTAGACCACCGCTGCAAGCACTTGAGAATCTACTAACAAACTAAGAAATGTCCTCCAAGGACGTCAACCACATGTGTCTGGCCTGCCAGACGGGATACATCATGAGCTTCGACCTGCATGGTCGCTGCGAGTCATGCCTGGGTCCGGAGCACGCTGGCCTGGCTCACACTCTGCAGGCTTCATGCCCGTTCTGTGCTCTCCTTCCTCAGGCTGAAAAGCAGCGGCGAGCGGACGCGTTCGCTGCTTCAGCCGAGGATGTGTTGCCAGTTCCAGACTAACCTGTTACTGAGGTTCTGGACTTGCTGGTCGCCCCTACCTCCCCTCCTCTCTCTAGAAGAGCCAGAGCTCGGCGGCAGCTCATTTGTGGCACAACCTAGGGACACTGGGCTCTGTATCTCCACCGCCCTGCCTGCCAGAGATCATGAGTAAAGGTCAATGCCACCGGTCTGTAGTCCTTGGAGCCACTGGGACGCGGCGTCTTCGGCACAGGAACGAGGCAAGATGTCTTCCACAGAACAGGGACCCTATGAAGACTCAGGCTCAGGTTGAAGACATGGTGAAGGACTCCACATAGCAGGGGGAAACAGGCTTTCAGCACCTCGGGGCAAACGCCATCGGGGCCTGCAGCCTTGTTTGAGTGGAGCTGTCCTCTCACCTGGTCAGCAGTTAGGCACACAGCAGAGGTTACAGGTCCTGTTATTACAATCGAAAGTGAGACTATTCAATTATTGCAGAGTGTGGTGGACCATAGGATGAGATTTTGGGATATGTTTGACGAGCAGGCAAGATACATGATGCTCATGTTTTCTCCGTCTTGTCATTGTATGAACTTGGCAGTGCAGGCACTCTTTTACCACAATGGACCGAAACGTTTGAGGGGGTCAACGTGCCTTCTTCTGTTGGGTGATTTGGCCTACCTTCCGCTAACTTGGTTCATGAAACCTTCCTCAGAACAAGGAGGAGCAACACGACAGCAGCTCAACTTCAACCACCGATTAAGTCAAGCCCATATGACTGTTGAGCGTGCCTTTGGGCGTCTCAAAGGACTCAGAAGAGGAAGATGGTGAGGGACATCAGGAGGTATGCAGAACAGCAACACAGTGACATCAGAAATGCACTGTGTAGCTACTTTTCTACAATGTGAATGTTATCTCCCTTGATGAGTTCATTTTTACTCATGCATGCTAGTGTAGGAGCTACTATATTCTAAAGGCTGGGAAGCTGTTTGTCTGATTGAGAATGTATGGAATGGAAACACTTTTGCTTTTAAATACTGTTTATTGCCTGTTTAAACTTACAAAAATTGTAAGACAAATGTAACATTCCCACATCTGTACAAATTCTTTGTCTCCATTTAGAAATTTTTTTTCAAAAAGTGTTTTTTGGTAGATTGCTTGAACTTCCAATAAAAAATAAAGCTTTAAGCAGTATAACTATCAAAAATTAAAACGAGTCAATTAACTAGAGTGTGTGTTGTGCAAATACAATACAAACTCAATCCTCCTTTTACTTCTATCACAAATACTCAAGAGTACTTCTCTTAATAGGATATATTCACCTCATGTGTAGCCCAGAAGCTTGAAAAGAACAAAACCAATGAAAATGAGGTAGCACATTGATTGGAAATATAAACAGTAAACACACAAAGAAGTCATAGTTCTTCCAAAAAATCTGTCTATAACATTCTTAACACTAAACCAAAAACAGCACCTTCTGCATAGCAATTCAAACAACGCAAATAAATGTGCGCATTAAAAGACCTACACAAACAAAGCCTTTCCTAATTTGAAAAAAAAAAAGTGTCAACCTACAGGTTGTAGTAGTCCTACTTACTATCAGTGTCATGTAGAATAGTTGAATTCAATTCAGTTTTATTTATATGGCGCCAATTCATAACAGAAGTTCTCATTGTGCTTTTCTTATATAGCAGGTCTAGACCGTACTCTATAATATTAATTACAGAGACCCAACAAATCCCACCATGACAGTGGCAAGAAAAAACTTCCTTTTAAAAACAGGCAGAAACCTTGGACAGAACCAGATTCAATGGTGGGCGGCCATCCGCCGATGCCGTGTTTTAGTGGTGGGATGTTCATATTAGGGGGGATGGAGATTGTGACCAGTGCTGATGTGGAGGGATCACAGGCGGCAGGACAGTAGGCTGTGTTGGCTGACACAGCTGTGGCATGGACAAGGCACTAGGGGTTGATGTTGGTGGGGGTGTTGTGGTCCAGGTATTGTGGTATTGTTGAGAAATTAGGTTGACCAGGATGCAAAGCAGTTGCAAGAGTGGCCATAAGTTGCAGAAACATCTGGTTGGTGGCCTATTGCTGTGCCTGCACAGACCGGAATCTTCTCTCCTCTGCCTTCTGTATCTTCTCAAAAGCAGCAGCCTCTTGAGCCAACTGGCTCTGTTCAGCTCCTTGTATTACTGTCAGTTATGCATGTCTGTAAATCATCATCATTCTTTTTCGAGCCTGTGCTCCAGGAATGGGCAGTCTCTGAGCATCAGACATGTCTGCATCAGCAAGGGTGTTTATGGCATCTGTATCACAGGATACATTGATTGAATATCCACCTGTGGATAAAGAGTTTCCTATGGGGATCAATAAAGTATTTCTGATTCTGTAATGCTGTGTACACAATACAGAGTGTGTGTGTGTAAGTTATGTCCTAATGCCAACAGAACGGTCAAATTTAGACCAATAGATCACAAATTATCCAAACAGACAGGTGGCCCTACATAGGCTAGGCAACGTAACCCTTTTGCTGTCACATCTGCTACCTCCACGTGTGTCATGCACGAATAATTGCAAAGTATACTACTACTACTACTATCTATGCCTACACCATAACTTCTGTATGAAGCTCTTAACTTTATGTGGCTGACATTGGCAACTGCAAAAAGTTGAATAAACTCACCATTAACATCTGTGTCAGATGCGGGAGCCAGGTCATCTGTGCAAGCATCATTGGAAGTGGGTGATGGTGTTGAACTTTCATGCAACTCCACAACATAAACCAGATCAACGACCAGTTTTGTCCCAAGTATTTTGTCCAAGTGGTCAAACCAAGGAAATTTGTCTTTCACTTTACCAGAACTTCCTGTTTTATTAATTGCATTGCGCATTTCAATGTACTGCTGACAAAGTTTTTTTGCCTTAATGCGGCACTGTGTAGCATACCTCAGAAACCCCCTTTCCCTGAACCATTTGCTAAAGAGTGAGTAGATTTCAGTGTTCTTATGAGTTGTCAAAAGTTGTGAGCTTATATAGTCATCCGACCAAATCTCTATGAGGCACTGTACCTCTTCTCGAGTCCACGTCTGTCCGCGATTACTCAGATTCATCATGCTGCATGTTGTAGAAAATGAAAGGCGTACAATCCTACCCATAATGCACAGCACAGCTGGCTACGGGAGCTGGTTTAATCCAAAAAAGGCGCAATGCTTCCTGCAGTTGGGTCGGATGGAGGTCAGATCATGTTCTCACCACAGACAAACAGCTCCAGAGTTTATCGAGACTACCTCTTCTCAAGGGTCTCGGTCCAGTTGTTTGGTCCACACCAGAGTTCAATTGACAGCTTTCACAACAGCCCAAGCGAACCATACTAACCAGGCAAACGCACAACGGTTCATTTTAACCGAACCAAACAAGTTAGGTGTGAAAGCACCCTCAAAAAAGGTGCTGTTGTTTTGGTCCGCACCCAAGGGCGATTATTGTGTTCACACCTGCCCAAACAATTCGTACAAAAGGTGGAAAACAAACCAGAGTCCAAATTATTATGTTTTTTTTGAAAATAGATTGTTTCTGTGTGGATTGTGCGGAGATAATATGACTATGCAAAGGTACTTTAAGAAAGCAGAAGGCTGCTTTCTTGAACAAATAACTTTATTAAAGAATATTTAAGTTAAATATTCTTTAACATGTTAAATATACATTGTCAAACAATTCTAGAAATGTACAGAGAAAACAAAAGAATATTGAGAGTATTGTAGCGATAGTGACGGCCCACATTTCCCAGCATGCACTGCCTAGTGCTGAAAGCAAATCGGCCAAACCAGCACTTGAGACTAACTGTGTCCAGTCATCCCTGGGACAATAGAAAATGTGTTTGGGACGAACAGATATCTTCCACGGGACGACTCCGGGACGAGGTGTTCGGTGTGTTTACAGCTAACAGAACTAAACACTGGGTCCGCTCCATTTCGCCACTGCACCGCTTAACAGCGAGGGCTAGGAAAATTGTTTAAATGGAGTGTAATCTGTCAGCCAGCAGCAGCAACCACATAATTGTCTGCTGACAAAACAAACAACAATGTCGGCCACAGGGTAAAAGCCATGGTAGCTTTCCTAGTTGCCAGCATGGCCAGTAAAGTTCACAATATGATTTTATGTAAGACTGAACGATATTCATCAGTTCTCTGTCTTATCAATCTCCCATTAGTTGTTTGTGTTTGTATAAGCCATGGGGTCGTGGTGATGTAAATGCCGCTGCTGTGTTACTAAATTGTATCCTATTTCATTTTTTAAATTCTGTTCATGACAGTTTACAGATAGTTTTTCAGGTTTGGTTTTAAACCTATTTCTTTGAATGGAGCAAAATAAATATTTATTTCCTCAACATTTTAATGGTGTTTTTATTATGCCACTAACAACTATAGATGACACTAAAAAAAGTAAAGAAACAACATTTTGATTTTGGGATAGTTTACATTCACTTCGGGACGGTTGTGAAAAAAGTTAGCCTGGTGCCCTGGGCCGACCAATAAACTGGTCATGCGCTACAGAATTTTTATTTTATTTTATTTTAATATTTCAGTGGGCATCACGTGAGCTGCAATTCTGACTGTGGCCACTACGCCAAAATACATGAGTTAAGGTAACAGAAAACCCACAGGATAAAACCACAGGAAAGGTTTGTTTGAGCTGACAAGAGTATCACTACAGCTGAGAAATGAGACCTGCCTGATGTTAAATGCACCAAATTGTTTCAGTGTAACATGCCAGTGACTGGTAAAACAAGGTTTCAGGGCAGGCTAGTTTTCCCTCATCTTACAGTAGCTGACTGGTACCTTGAGCTGGTTGGCGTAGTGGCCGAGCTTGATTTTGAGCAGAAAGCCGTCCTCTCCTCCCTGAAGCTGGGCTTTCCTCTGCAGCTCAGTCACCAGGTTGTCCAGCAGACGCTTGGCTTTAGCTTCCTCCGCTGGGTTGTCCAACTCCACTGAATCCCTGTGAAAGGCACAATTACATTTTTAACCAATCCAAAGACATTAATTAGCATTAACATGTCTCAAAGGCAGCATATCAACATAAATATGCCAGATCTGGAAACTACAGGACTAAATAATTTCCTTATAACTCTCCATAACTTTGACTATTAAAAATATAAGTAAATTAAACTCCTCATGTATAACAGAATGTCATGATGTAAGAAAATATTGAGTGCCAGAAGCATTAATAGAAACTAAGTCATACTATTTGGCATACTATTTTAGAAAAGGCAGGCTGCATTTAAATCATTATTCTTTTTTTAAGTTTCTGGTTAATGCATTAGTTTCACTTGTGAGTGTAATGTAGGTACAGTTGGTGTACTATTATTCCTGTAGTTTAATATACTGTATTTAGAGAAGTGATTTAAAAAACAGTGATTAAACTGCTCACCCAGAGTTATGTCTAAGGTAGGACTGAACGATTTGAAAGAGTGCAATTTTCAAAATCGCAAGAGACATCATTTTATTTATAACTTACATAATTAACAGTGTCTTAACAAGGTGTTGTGCTGATGTTTGAAAGAACAACTTGTATGATTGTCTGTCTGCTTGTGTTTCTTTCCCCGTCAGTGATATCACCATGTTCCCAAATCCAGCTATTAACTTGGTACTTGAGCACAACATCATTACTGATAGAAATTACGGTCAAAATAGAGCCAGACAAATATAGGATTTCTGAGACCGATACCAATTTTAGAGGGGAAACGTTCACGGATTGCAGATATGGCAGCCGATCATGAATTTTTGACTATCATATGACTATGCAAAAAGGCTGCTTTCTTATACAAATAACTTAAAAATGAAAGAATATTTAAGTTAAATATTCTTTAATAAACATGTTAAATAATTGAACATACATTTTCAACCAATTCTAGAAATGCACACTGAAAAAATAAAGAATAAATAAAAACTAAATAAATAGTTATATAAACATCAGTACTGCAGTTTTCAATGTAGTGAGTCCCCGGGCTCCACAGGTGGTCATTTGAGTGGGTCCCAGGGAAACTGAGTGAGTACCCATTAAATGTTAAACTCGTGTTTGATGTTAACAATTATGGTTATTCATGTATGTTGAAAATGTATCTGAAAATTAAGCATATAAAATCCCAAATCTGTGAATACGCTGCAGACACACAGCAGCTGACATAAAGAGGTTATATTATACAGAGAAATATTAGCTTTTTCTGGGTGAATAATTGTTAAAAAGGGAAGCTAAAGGGCAACAAGAATGCTGAGCGTTCAAGTTTCATCAGGAGTGATAACACCATCAAGCACATCATGTTTATCAGAATCAGAAATACTTTATTGATCCCCGAAGGGAAACTCTTTGTTACAGCAGCTCGCCTTTACGTCAGTGCACACAGGAGAAAGTACTAGCAAAAAATATAATACACTATAAAAACAGGTCAGAAAATAAATTAAGTACCAGGTGGGTATAAGTATAAAATAAAATAAGTGTGAAGTACCAAGTGGGTTTACCGGTTGATGATGATGATAATACAGTATAATAATACAATGTAATAATATAAGTAATAAGTAATAAGCAGTGGTGCATGTACTGTCGAGTTAAGTGTGGATTATTGAGATTATTAAGATATTGCACAGCAGTAATGGAGGGATGAATAATAATATCAATAAATAGGAAAAACTAACATGGGAAAACTAAATATTGCACGGGAGTAATACACAGAATATTGCACAATTATTCAAGTATGGCAGAGATGTAATAATCAATGTCCAGTTTAGTGACCTAGGGTCATACAGACTGACACTTAGAGGGAGGAGTTAAAGAGTTTGATGGCCACAGGCAGGAATGACTTCCTGTGGCGCTCTGTGGTGCTTTTTGGTCAGATAAGTCTTCCGCTGAAGGTGCTCCTTTGCTTGACCAGCACGTCAGAGTGGGTGGGAGACACTGTCCAAGATGGCATGTAGTTTGGCCAGCATCCTCCTCTCTGACACCACCGACAGAGAGTCCAGCTCCACCCCCACAATGTCACTGGCCTTACGGATCAGTTTGTTGAGTCTGTTGTCGTCCGCTACCTTCAACCTGCTGCCCCAGCATGCAAAAGCATACAGGATAGCACTGGCCACCACAGACTCATAAAACATCTTCAGCATTGTCCGGCAGATGTTGAAGGACCTCAGCCTCCTCAGGAAATAGAGGCGGCTCTGGCCCTTCCTGTAAACAGCTTGAATGTTCTTGGTCCAGGCCAGTTTGTTATCCAAGTGTACTCCCAGGTACTTGTAATCCCCCACAATGTCCACACTGACCCCCTGGATGGAAACCGGGGTCGCTGGTGCCTTGGCCCTCCATAGATCCACAATCAGCTTCTTTGACTTTGTCGCATTGAGCTGTAGATGGTTCTGCTCACACCATGAGACAAAGTTACCCACCACAGCCCTGTACTCAGACTCCACCGCTAATACATCCCACCACAGCAGAGTCATCAGAAAACTTCTGAAGGTGGCAGGACTCTGTGTGGTAGCTGAAGTCCGTGGTGTAGATGGTGAAGAGGAAGGGAGAGAGGACAGTCCCCTGAGGGGCCCCAGTGTTGCTGACCACGCTGTCCGACACAGTTCTACAGGCACACGTGCTGTGGTCTGCCAGTCAGGTAGTCCACAATCCAGGACACAAGGGGGGCATCCACCTGCATTGCTGCCAGCTTCTCACCCAGCAGGGCTGGCCGGATGGTGTTGAAAGCACTGGAGAAGTCAAAAAACATGATCCTCACCATGCTTGCCAGCTTGTCCAGGTGGGTGTGGATGCGGTTCAGCAGGAAGATGATGGCGTCCTCAACTCCCAGTCGGGGCTGGTAGGCGAACTGAAGGGGGTCCAGGAGGGGTCTGACCTTGGGCCGCAGCTGTTCCAGCACCAGTCTCTCCAGGGTCTTCATGATGTGGGAGTTCAGTGCCACCGGTCTGTAGTACTTGGAGCCACTGGGACGCGGCGTCTTCGGCACAGGAACGAGGCAAGATGTCTTCCACAGAACGGGGACCCTTTGAAGACTCAGGCTCAGGTTGAACACATGTTGAAGGACTCCACGTAGCTGGGGGGCACAGGCTTTTAGCGCCCCGGGGCTAACGCCAACAGGGCCTGCAGTCTTGTTTGAGTGGAGTTTCATCAGCTGTCCTCTCACCTGGTCAGCAGTCAGGTACACAGCAGAAGTTACAGGTGGGGGGGTCATTAGTGTCGGCCTGGATAGCCCTCACCTCCTCCCTATTGCCATCAGTAAAGGCCCTCCTCTTGGCATTCAGGATGTCCTTGATGTCCTTTGTTACCCACGGTTTGTTATTTGGATAACAATGGACCATCTTGGTTGGGACATTGCAGTCCACACAGAAGTTAATGTAGCCAGTAATGCACTCAGTGAGCCCGTCAATGTCCTCTCCATGAGGCTCACAGAGTACATCCCAGTTTGTCACCACAAAACATTCCTGTAGTGTCTCGTAGGCCTCCACCGACCATCTCCTCACTGTTCTTGTGGCGTTGCTCGCCGATGCCAGGTTAGCAGAGGGGGGGATGTAAACAGCCACAACAATGGCATGTGAAAATTCACGTGGGAGATAATATGGCCGGAGTCCCACAGCTAACAGTTCAATGTCCGGGCTACAGATACTCTGCTTGATTGTAACGTGACCAGGGTTACACCATCTGTTGTTAAACAGAACAGCAAGCCTGCCGGCCTTTCCGCTTACCGCATCCGGTGTGATCCCTGTCGGCCCGAACAGTCTGAAAGCCGTCGATGGAAACGTTATGATCTGGGATATCCTGGTGTAGCCATGTCTCAGAGAAGCACATCAAACTACACTCACGAAACTCCGTCTGACTCCGGGCTAACGCCGTTAGCTCGTCCATTTTATTCGCCAGCGATCTCACGTTGCCCATGACGAGAGAAGGCAGACATGGCTTAAATCTCTTATTCTTAAGTCTCTTTTGTCTGCACCCCTCTCTCTTCCCTCGCCGCTTTGTTCCACCTCTGCATCCTCGGTGTGTCCTCCTCCAGATCTCAGTGGGGACATCGGTAGTCCTGGGTGCCATGCTGCTCGGCTTCAGCGCGATCAGCTGTTCCCTGGTGTGCAGCCAAACAGCTGATCTGCAGCGGTGCACTGACCGAGTAGTAGAAGAAGAAGTTCCACGGCGAAAAAAAGTACCAAAACACTTTCTACCCTCATTTTCGTAAAGAGCGTAGTTTAAATTACACTTACACACAAGTTACTCAAGTTTGGAAGAAAAAGGAAAGTTAAAAATTGGAAAAAGTAAGACGACGCTACGGCAACGGGCAGCATGCGGGTTGGTGCATGCGCACACTTTTTGATTTAGTTTAATTAGTAAAGTAGTTAAAACACACACACAAAAGGGCATCTGTTTACTGCATACTGCCGTTAGAAACTGAGTACAATTAGCTGATAATTAGCCTGATCAGCCACCGTCAGTAATCAATAAAACTCACATTATTAGACTGTAAACCATTAATCAAACCAATAACTAACCACAGTCAACGTCAGACAACCTTATCATACTTTAGCAGTTACCTAGTGTTTCTGAAGTGGTGACAAAACAAAAAAATATAGGCTACATACAGTATTACCAGTTTGAATTAAACTGAAGCTCCCCGTCGTTCCAGGAAAATATTACACCAAAGTCCCTTTAAGAAATATAACAAATTAAGAATTCCTGTGTGTGTGTGTGTGTGTGTGTGTGTGTGTGTGTGTGTGTGTGTGTGAGAGAGAGAGAGAGAGAGAGAGATGGTATTTAAGGAGTTTTTTTCAGTTGTTACCAAAATAACTACCCGGTTTGCTGCTTCCCGTTTGGTGCTGGAGAGATACAGTATATGCGCAGACGGTAAGAAACAGGGTTTTTGACAGTGAGGTTTCTTTTGTTTATTTCAACACAAATTTGTTGTTCACAATTTTTTCCCTGTATTATCAGGGAAAAACTATGGTGAGTCCCCTGGACGAGTCAACAGTGAGTTAACTGCGTCCTTTCGGATTTTAAACGTGTCAGATATGCAGGACGCGTACCTAGCAACATCACTTGTACTGTGTGTTCAGTATCAGTCAATTGCTGAAGTAGCAGAAAATGCCATGGAAACACTCAAGTACAAGTACCTCTAAATTGTACTAAGGTACAGTACTAGATGTACTTACATTCCACCACTGCTCTCTACTAAACCACATGTTCTCTACTCTATCAAGCTATGAGAGCCATGCTACAGCTTTGTTTCCAATTCTGAACCATATTTCAATGGACTGAACTCCAGGTGGCCCTACACACTCACTACACAAGTTGCATAGGGCCCCGCAAGTGACCCGCCTCCCCCTCTTGTCAAAATTTCTGAATTGATGAAATGGAACTATTCTTCTGGTCACAAAAAGAGAGAGAAAAAAGAAAAAGAAAAACCACCATCAGAGTGAATTGCAGGAAAAGCAATCAGGTAAACTTGTGTTCTCTCCTCTCCAAGTTTGATGTCAGCGAATAACAGTAACATTAAGTTGATGTGCTAGCTTGCAGTGCATCTCTCTCTAATCTGTCTGTCTTGCTAACCTAGCTGGGCAGTGCATCTTTTGGTCTGTCTGTGTTTTGCTTGCATGCCAGCCACTTCCAGGGCTGCGTTCTGTGACTTTGTGCCTCACAAAAGTGAGAGTGAAATACAACTATTTATTACGTTTGATAAACGCCTACGGGCAATAGAAAAGATGCATGCACATGCGTTCATATGTGCATGCACAAAATGAAACTCTTGCTTTCCAGCAGCAAACTCTGTGGGAACCAGTCCAGACAATATATGGGTGTGATGGCACTCCTCATAGGCGCACATCATTTTAAAACAAGACAATGATTATCTAGTCTCTCAGTGTCAATCCATTGCTTTCCATCTTACATCAGTCCAGAGTTGTAACTAAACCTTGACAAACTATTGATTCAATATTGAATTTAAAATGTTGACAGCTGGGCATACTGGACAATCTCTCAAACATAGTATACATAATATTTTATATTTGAAGATGTATAAAAGGAAATCTGGGGGAGCCACACAGCTGTATCGGTTTTATTTGACTATTTTGAGACATAAAGCTGCAGCCATGGCCTATAGGCTTATGTTTATATTGTATAGCCAAAGCTAATTGTATAATATTGTGAGAACTAGACTAATTACCAGGCAGGCAGCAGAGCCAAAAGATCAGTGAAATATTTTAATATTTTCTACATTTTATATTTTCTACAATTTCTTATTTATGTTAAAGTTATTTTTCACTTATCTTAAGATTCTATAGAAAATATTCTATTCCATAAATATTGTTTGTTATACCTCATTCTGTTCTGTAGAGGTCTACTTATTCTTAGACCAACAGATGCAAATGGTTTACATGGCTCATGGGTCAGGTAGGAGGGCCCCTTAGCAGAATCCTGAAACCACAGAGCCCCCCCCCCTTCTTGGACGAGAACTTTCACAATTGAGAATGACTTCCGGATGGGAGCCGAAAGGTCTTGATTCTGAAAACAGTGTCCAGATGACTACGACTGAAACCTTTTCTACGATAGAACACTCCTGGATGAATGAGGGACTACACCGTATTATAAAAGGATATTTAAAGGCAAAAAATGTACAACTAAAGGCAAGTTCTATCCAAGGAGTTTGATATTGCCATTGAAAAATTGGAATAAAAATAAAGATCAGGGTCTATTGCTTACCAGAGCTGGCTCTCAATCCACTGGGCCAGGTAGTGTCGCACCTCGATGGGGAAGTGCTGGCCATACAGCGCCTGCATCTGGTGCAACGCCTCACCCTGCAGCTGCTGGGCCTGGATCCACATTGCCATGGTACTCCTGTGGAAGCAGGAGGATGGCAGGAGAAGAAGCCAGGGAAAAGATGAGGGAGAGGGAAAAGGAACAGTAACCAAGAGTAGTAATGAGGAAGATGACCAGAGGGGGATTTAGGCATCAGTTGTGCTCCAGAGAAGTGATATCCAATAATGGCAGAATTCAATGAGTAATGAGAAGTTTATGGGGGGGTTTGCACCTCAGTACCTAGCTATGTTTTGACAACTGTCAGACCTAAAAGTACAAGTATTTTCTAAGATACAGTAAGACTAATTAAGGAATTGCTTGGTGATATGTGTAAGTATTTGGCCAAACAAATGTTTTTTTTAGCCGAGAAATCTCACAATAAAAAGGAGAATAGTGGTAGCGTTAGTCTTTATTTATTACAGTCCTCTGTATGAGTTTTGGTATTACCTTCTCAAGCTACACAAGAAAGCAGAACGCATCGGTCAGCAGCAGGGAAGCTTGCTGTCCCAACAAGTTTGACAGATAGCTTAGCTTGTATACATTACTGTACATTGCGATTGGCTCCCAGAGATTATATGCAGCAAACTTGCAAATGGCGATCTCTGAGTATTGCTGAACAGATGTGCACATGCTGAATTGGAAGATTATGAATTTACATTACGTTTGTTGCTTTGGTGGGACAAGACAGCTTAACGTTAGCTAGCTAGCTAGCTGGCTAGCGAAGGTAAGCTATTCTACTAGCTAGCATAGTAGGAAAGCTCACTCATACAGTAACCGTAACGTTACAGCGATCGATCAAAACTTCACTTGCATGCGCCACAAGTGGTTAACAGCTAACTATACGTATTTAACTCACCTTTTAAGAGACTGCAGCACACCTTATAGCAACACCATGGACATGCAGCGGACAGCACATACGCACAACTTTTAAACCTAATACAGGATAGTTGACGTACATATCACATCGCCAACTTCTTTATCGCCTTCTGTTTTCTGGCAACGCAGCTGTTGTTCTTCTTCCTTGCGTTTTTTTTTGGCGGATTGCAATACCAACTTTTAGGTGCATACCGCCACCTACCGTACCGGAATATGTAGAACAGGATCTAAGTTACATTAGTCTGTAATAATAAAATACAATAAATAAATAAAAACAATTACCAGGTGTGTGTTGTGATCTTTACCCCGGCATGTGTATCTGTTTTGGTGCTGTTTATTTGTGGCAGAGATAAGGACTCGTCGGTTGTTAAGGAATTTAGCAAATCTGATCTTTCCCATTTCTTTTTCAATTGCTTTAGTCATTCGCACTGTGTGAAAATGCCCCGTCTCCCTCTCAAACAGAATTCTAACTTTCTCCCACTCCTCCGTCTCCCGCTGTGTCTTCCCGGTTAGTTCTTAGTTTTTTGTAGCGCCCTCTTATCTTTGACTACTTAGATCCGACCAGGCTGCGCTTCTGTCTCTCCTCTCCTGCCTTTTACTTCTTCTGTTTAACGTAGTACACCGTTCCGTATCTTCCTCATCCCAGCCCTCCAGACGTTCACCCAACCTACACTCACGGTACAGCTGATTGCAACCCGACACGATTTCGTGGTCTCTCTCCTCCGCCCTCCACACCCAAAGCAGCTGTTATTGATCCGAATCAAGACAAAAATGAATACTACAGACAGCTTCCGATTTTAAATTTCAAAAATAAAACTCAATAAAACTTAGGCTGGGCTGCACAAACAAGGATTAATTTTTAAACCCGATTAAAATCATGGTTTAACTTTAAGTTGTGTTGCACCAAACTTTAAATCTCTTGAAATTAAGAAAGATTCGATTTAAATCTCAGTTTAGTTTTTACTCTAAACCTAGATTAAATTTAATTCTATTGCACCAAACTTAAACTCAATATAAACTACTAAAATAACAGAAAGGAGTACACATCATTAAGAAAGGTCGCGCAAGGAAACGACCCAGCAAAAAAAAAAAATAGAAAAAAATTAGAATATCACGGAAAAGTTCATTAGTTTCCATAATTTATTTCAAAAAGTGGAACTTTTATATATTCTAGATTCATTACACAAAGTGAAATATGTCAAGCCTTTTTGTTTTAATCTTGATAATTACGGCTTACAGCTCATGGAAGTCAAAAATCCAGTATCTCAAAATATTAGAATAAAGAATTTATAATACAGAAATGTAGACCTGAGAAGAGCTCTAATCAGCTAATTAACTCAAAACACCTGCAAAGTTTTCCTGAGCCTTTAATCTCTGTGTGGTTCAGTACACACAATCATGGGGAAGACTGCTGACCTCACAGTTGTCCAGAAGACACTCATTGACACCTTCCACAAGGAGGGTCATTGCTGAAAGGGCTGGCTGTTTGCAGAGTGCTGTAACAAAGCATATTCATGGAAAGTTGACTGGAAGGGAAAAGGTGCACAAGCAACAGGGATGGCCACAGCCTGGAGAGGAGTGTCAAGCAAAGCCGATTCAAGAACTTGGGGGAGCTTCACAAGGAGTGGATTGAGTCTGGAGTCAGTGCATCAAGAGCCACCACGCACAGACGTGTCCAGGAAATGGGCTACAAGTGTTGCATTCCTAGCGTCAAGCCACTCCTGAACCAGAAACAACATCAAAAGGGTCTTACCTGGGCTAAGGAGAAAAAGAACTGGACCGGTGCTCAGTGGTCCGAAGCCCTCTTTTCAGATGAAAATAACTTTTGCATTTCATTTGGAAATCAAGGTGCCAGAGTCTGGAGGAAGAGTGGAGAGGCACAAGTTGCTTGAAGTCCAGTGTGAAGTTTCCACAGTCAGTGATGATTTGGGGTTCCATGTCATCTGCTGGTGTTGGTCCGAATCACTGCAGCCTCTACCAGGAGATATTAGAGCACTTCATGCTTCCATCTACTGACAGGCTTTATGGAGATGCTGATTTCCTTGTCCAGCAGGACTTAGCACTTGTCCACAGTGCCAAAACTACTAGTGACTGGTTTGCTGACCATGGTATTGCTGTGCTTGATTGGCCAGCCAACTTTCCTCACCTGAACCCCATAGAGACTCTACTGTCAAGAGGAAAATGAGACACCAGACCCAACAATACAGACGAGCTCAAGGCTGCTATCAAAGCAACCTGGGCTTCCATAACACCTCAGCAGTGCCACAGGCGGATGGCCTCCATGCCACGCTGCATTGATGCAGTAATTCATGCAAAAGGAGCCCCAACCAAGTATTGATTGTATAAATTAACATACTTTTCAGAAGGTCTACATTTCTGTATTATAAATTCTTTATTCTAATATTTTGAGATACTGGATTTTTTGATTTCCATGAGCTGTAAACCATAATTATCAAGATTAAAACAAAAGGCTTGAAATATTTCACTTTGTGTAATGAATCTAGAATATCAGAATCAGAAATACTTTATTGATCCCCGAGGGGAAACTCTTTTATTACAGCAGCTCACAATCACGTCAGTGCACACAGGAATAGTAGTACTAAGCAAAAAAATATATATAATACAGGTCAGATAAATTAAGTACCAAGTGGGTATAAATATAAAATTAAAATAAGTGTAAAGTACAAAGTGGATTTACCGGTTGATGATAAGTATGTACGGTATAATAATACAATGTAATAATACAAGTTGTAAGTAATAGTGCATGAACTGTCAAGGTAAGTGTAGCTTATTAAGATTATAATAAATATATTATTTATTATATTATTATTATTATTTTAGATAACGTTCCACGAACGTTCGCTATTGTGGTGTTTGTTTGTTTTTTACCAAAGACTAAACGTTCCCCTACACTTCAGGTAACGTTACCGTTTACTAGCTCATACCTTAAAATACATGACACCATACAGCTTTGACTGTGAAAAATGTCTTCATCAGCTCAACTATCCATTCATTCCTTGTCTTCATTTACCCGCCGTCTATCGTGGTGGCGACGGGGCCATCTAACCGCAGCAGGCATCCCTTTCCCGGCGTCAACCTCTTCCAGCTCCCCCCGGGCGGTCGGCGGAGGCAACCGCCAAGCAGAGTTGAAGGGATGCTTCAACGCTGTCCCGTCTTCCTCCGTTTCAGCGAATACGCCTTCAATTAGGACCCCTAACACTGCCAGAGCAATTACTACACTACTAACAATAGCACTACTAATACATAGCAGTATAAAACGTTGTTTTTCAGGCACCTTATCAATATCATGCTAATAAGAGCAATCAGAATAACAAGCAAATAGTAGTGAGTAAATAATACTGGCAATAAAGATTAGTAAGATTGATCTGAATCTATTGAAATAATGGTGATAATACAGTAATTATAAAATCAAAAATTTACAAAACTATCATATCTAATAGTGCAATTGTTATTCAGAGTAATTATACTACATTTTTGGGGCAAACTGTCACCACAGTTCATTGCAACAATACCCCCCAAAAATCTAAATTAATTCATATTATCCCTCAGAACCACAGTACAGTTGGCTTGTTGCCACTGAACTTCAAAGTTTACTGAGTATTTAAATTTAGTTGGTCTCAAAGATACACTTTCAGTTTAAAAGTAATACAAATCTTAATAAAAATGAGTGATTAAACTGTATTTCATTCTGAAGTCTGAACTGGCTTTTTTGTTTTGTATCATATTCCCATTAGAGTCATGGCAGGATGTGTAATTGCACAGCTAATTTTCATCTTTATATCCTAAAATAAACTATTTCTTTCTAGATATTTAATTTTTGACCATTGTATCAGTTTTCATCACTTACCATAAGTCTATAAAGGAGGTTATAGTAAATGTTAAATTTAACTTAGCAGCCATCCAGATCTCACACATCCGACGACCACCAACAGGTTTTTGATCTACAGATGTAAACTGCAGGGTTACTAACCAATTCCAAAGTTGACCCTTTCTGGCATCAGAGCTTAAGATTCTACAGAAATGCTGTGATTGTGCTGTAAAGATGTACAGTAGATATCAGCAGAAGACACATAATTATAGACAGGTTGTTAAAGACTCACTAATGTGGAAGAGCACCTCACTAGGAAGTAAGTAAGGATCTCACACAAAGTGAAAAATCTACTTCTTCAAAATACTGCATCACTTTTCTATTTCTCTCTCTCTGGTTTCTCCTCATGAACTGAAGGAAGAACTGAAGCAGTGCAAGTGACCTCACAGTTACTCACAGCCACCCTGTGGAGACCTAACAAACAGCAGCTCTGTAAAATTCAACAGATTTCCAAAAGGAGTTTCAAGAACAATCAGCCATCTGGAACAAAAAGCAGAAAACAATTGTCTGAATGTTAGTTTGCCATTTAAACAAAGCATGTGCTAATACGTTTTCTTTTATTGGACAACTATTTAATTTTGCTCTTGCATCTTGTTGAAGCCACCGTTAGCGGCTGGATGCAACAGACAACACAACCTCTTTGTGTTTACCCATAGCCAGTAAATTCCAGCAGACCCAAAGCTCTCTGCTATATGATATTTGTCTAATAACCTCTGTGGAAGTGTGTCCCAGTTCTATAAAATATACTAGCAATCTAAAGTAAACTCTGTACTGATGTTGAGAGTGCACTGTTTTTGCAGTTCATATACAAGAAATGCATGTATTTGGTACTTACAGGAAATCAGAGGTAGCACACATCACAGCCTTGTTGTCACACTCAATTTGACCGTGGACAGAAAAAAAGTAAACAGTGAACAGCCAGTCAGCGTTACAGGATCCAGTCTAGAAAGCTTACAGGCTCTTTAAGGATGAGAGGTGTATTCCAGCCTCACATACCTTGTGTTCTTATGTAGCCTCCCACAGACACCAGTGCTAAATCAACAGATTTAGGGGAAGACCATGCACCCCTCCAGCCCAAGAAAACAAACTTACTTGTACTGTCTGCTGGCCAGCTTCCTTCAGTCTTCACCTCAACTGAATTAAACAGAGCTAAGCAAAATCAGTCATAATAACATCATAAATAAGTGTACATATCATCACTGACAACATTTCGGAACTGGTGTAAAACTATGTAGCCCAATGTAGCCCAATGTAGGGTAACAAGTTGGTTTGGTTTGTGAGGATGAAGAAGAAAAAGGAGCCACGCACAAGTGAAGTGTTTAGGTGTAGAGATGCAGAGACATGCAACGAAGCAGAGTGAAGTCCTTTCCCCCAGCTGTTCAGTGCACACAGGACAGCACCTGGTGCATTGACTCTGATCTCTGTTGCTCATTGCAGCGCTGTTTGTCAGGTCTTTATCAGTACAAAACAGTCATACTACAGTAGGAATTGTATGTTTTACATCTACTAGACAAGTTAAAAATGATGGTCTGTCTTTCATTATGAGGTTAAGCCATTGTAACAATGCAATTTGATAAACCCTCTACAACTGAATAATTAAAATCTGCACAATGCATATAGGTGTATGAACATCTCTACATTTAAGAAGCAATGTGTAGTTATATGTAACTGTGCACATAGTAAATGGAGGGGGGGGGGGTTAGTTGCGCCGTATCATGTTGTGAACAGTGAAGAAGTGGAGCACACTGACACGGTGCAGGTGTTTTTCCGCTGCATCACACAGCAAGGTAAAGTAGTTTACTTTGATGACGTGTTGGAGGTGTGCTGGTCACAAACCACAGTAAGAGCCTGTCGCCTGCAGCCCTTTTCAGCTCACTGTGACTGTTTCTGTTTGTACTATTCCTCCCTGCAGTATTTGAACTGATCAGCTGACCAAACAGAGCTGAATATGTCCGTCAGGGATCTAATAAGGGTGTAATAAAGTGCAAATAAATGTCTTAATATCTTTAGAATATATGTTATCAATACATTGTTTATACATATATAAACAATATAATAATGAGTAACAACATACACTGTCTATATAGCCTACAAGTCAGACTGTTTCGGTAAATTGTAAACAAGAATCCAATAGTAATATTGCATACATTTTCTTGTTGATCTTTATTACGAAATAGGAAAGATCTGATAATTTAATTAATTTTCCGCACACACTAATACCTCTAATAAATTAAGATAATAAGCATAGATAAAATTCAACAGAAAAACCGGTGGAGCTAGCAGCATCCAATCACAAGGACGCGTCGAAGTAATGACCTTGCCAATCACAGCACAGTAGGGCAGGACTTGTCACAAAACGGGTGGGGGAATAAAATAACACACCTGCCAACTCTCCTATTTCCGCTAACAGCCCCACCTCTGTGATGATGAATCAGAATAAAAGAAGGCAACCAGTTAGATGAAAAGAGTTATGAATGAAAATTATGGATAAAATAAAATGAAGAAGGAAATTAGAAAAATGAAGAATGATGACGTTTATATTTTATTTTATGTTTTGTATAATTAATATTATTGTTCTAATGTCTGCATTGTTCTAATGCATCTTTCATTTTAATTTTTCCTTTTATTTTATTTAAAAAAATTGTGGTTTTGTATGACTCGCCATATAATATATCTATATGATATATATGATATGATGCTATTTCCAATTGTTGTGACTTATGGATGATGATAATTCCATTGTCCACTGAATATGAATTCACAGTTGCCTATTGGTATCATTTTGAGATATGTATATAATGTGGTCCCTGTGGTAATAAAGATCTATGATTTATCAAAACATTTCACAGTGTCAATGAATAAAAAAAGTAGTGTGGGAGTAAAAAAAACTGCGTATTCTACAGTTTTTTGGCTATTCATAGCAATGTTTCTATGTGCAACTGGTGACATTCAGCTTGTTAGACTTTAGCATGAGCTACAACTATAATTTGCCATGATTGACAAATGTTACAATAGAAAACACTAAAATAAGACAACAATGACCAAAATAACTAACTAGATCAACAGGTGTTGATTACAAAACTTTTTTGTGTCCAGTCCTTCACTTTTTCTGCTAACATTCAATAAAAACACATAAACTGTGAACCAAATAGCTTTTATTAATTAAATCATTAGTGGTTTAACGATGAAACATTATACAGGAATCAGTTACCAACAAAACAAAAGCAAGGAAACAGTTAAGTGTGAACTACATTTTATGTTCCATTGCCATAGGCCTCAGCACAGCTGCATGTTGTTACTGCTCTGACAGACATGGCATCGTTATTGCACTTTGAATGGCTGAGCATTAAACCACTGAAAGAATTCTCTTTCACAATTGTGTATCAAAAAGCTAGAATATGTTATCTTTGCGTACATGTAAGAGTGCCAATGTCATGTGTTGCATTGTAAAATCTGTGCTAATATCAAAATTATTTGGCCCAAGAAGCTAAATGCAGAAGAAGTGCAAGCAGCAGGAGGCAGGAGGCTCTCTGGTAAATAAAATCAAAAGGCATTATGATCTGCATTGGCAGTAATTCACATTATATACAAAAAAATTAACACAAATAAAACTGTGATGTGTCTGAGCTAGAAACTAAACTTTGACAGTACAAATACTATGGCAATGTGGTAAACTTTGGCAATAGTTATATAAAACTCTATTTTCTCTTACTTTGGATTCACAAATGTATCTTGTGTCTGTCTCTTCGTTAGCCCTTTGATAGACTGCTGAACTGTCCAGGAGGTAGGCCCCTTCAGCCCAAAGTATGCTGGGATAGGTTCCAACCGCCGCTACCTTGACCAGAATAGTTTTGTAAATGCTTAGGTGGATGGAAATTTATCTTGAATATGCTAGAAAAATACAGTCAGAGCAGAACATTCAAGAATGAAAAATATTCACTCTTTCAGGGCACTCATGAAATACCACCAATAGTGGTGAATATATAAAACACATTTATACCTCTTGTTACAAACAATTAATGAGGACAATAGAGGAAACCTATGTGGAGATATTTGAGTGAAATGGTCATTTGAAAGAGAGCAGTTGGAGATCTGGTGAAATGCACCTTTAATCTGGAGCAGAGAACATTATAGTGAGATGACTGAACACTAGGGGTCAGTGTCAGACTGCAGCAATAACACACACCCTTGTTTTGAAACTTCGCCCTGTAATTAGACAGGTCCTGAGAGTACACAGTTGATAAGGTTTGTGAGACTTGCTGAAGTATTGGTCCTAATCCAAGTTTTTTTTTTTTTTAATGGAATACATACTATAAATAGCACATAACATGTTTTAAGAAGAACATTCTCATGAGAAAATAATCAAATTGAATACCATTGGTGAGTGAAATGTAATAGACTGAGCTGAAAGGATGAGCTATCTCTGCCTTATGTTTTGCAGACCTTAATTTTCATGGGTATCAGTTATTCTTTGGGAACACTGGCAGTAAAATGTTACATAGGGGTATTGAATGAAACAAGGTGTGCTGAAAAGACAGCTATTAGGCTTCGTTCTGTCAGTAATGAAAAGGAGATGACATCAACCTAGTGTAAATTGTCATCACATACAAAATCACACACAAATACTTAACTGTGAGCTCATCAAAACCTAGAAATTACATCAGAATCACTATGCCTCTAAATAATGAGTAAATTAAGCTGAGCAAGATAACACTTCAGTATTTAAACAACAAAGGGGTTGGAAAGAATAGTTTTGCATCTGCAATATGTAAAATTTCTAAAACACAAGGATTTTCTGGATAAGCACAAACATGTACTCAGTGTGTTGGCCATTGGGAATCTGCTACCCAACAAACCATGAGATCATTTTCTTTATGTTCAACAAATACTACTGAAATTCAGTGGACAGGAGATGAGTTATTTCCATATTCTCATCCCACTAGTTGTGAGTGGTTAGTGTTTTGATTTAAAAAATGAAGTAAGAAAAGAAATGCTGAAAAATGACACTTCCTCACTATGGGAATGATGGTATCCCTTCCCAATGATCAAGCCACAATCAAGCCCAGGGCCATGATCAGCACCGCCCACAACAAAGTTATTTTCTGTTTCCTCTTCCTATTTTCTTCTTCTTCTTCCAATTTTCATGATCATCAACATCACCCAAACACAAATGGACTCTAAACAACCCTTGAAGTACTTTTGCAAAAATGGGAAAATTTTCAGTAAGCCCTTTAAATTATGATTTTTGACTACACAACCTATAGTCAAATAAAGTAAAACTTCAGTTGTTAAATGATCATTGTGGGGTTTTTTTCCAATGTGGGCCTTATTTTTGTAGTTTTGGCCATAATTCCTATTGGTAATAATAACAACATTGTCTTGACCAAGTCAAGTGCTGAGTCACCTACTGACCAGTTCTTCCCACTCTCTGTGCAATGTGTACAGGTTTTCTAAAATAGAATACTACCTGGCTTTGCTCTTTGGTAATTTTTGGCCACTTAAGGGCAGCACAACAAGCTGTAAACACAACATTAATACTGGAGCTTTCAGGGCCAGTGGAGTTTTGGGGCAGTTGCCTCCTCTGCCCAGTTGGTAATCCAGCCATTGCTGAAAAATAGTCTGGTGAGTCAAGAGACACGAGCAGTTAGACAATCAGACAGGATGGAAACAAACCCACAGGTTAGCCAAATTCATTTGAAAGAGAAAACAAAGACAAATATTGCCTCCTGGCTTACCTACAGTACTTACCATAGTGTGTAATGAAGGAATGTTACTGATATTTTGGGGGTGCCTTTTCAATTTTACCTCCAAATGAAGTGGTTTAGATTATCTGGATAGACTGTTGGCTTGTTAGCCACCTGTCTGATCGTCTCACTGACCCATCGAACTTGCAATGACACCTTGTTTCTAGATCTCAGTAATTACTTTGGTGAGTGCAAAGTTATCATAACTGGTAGAAATAATGGCCAAAATTATAAAAATAATTTTCTCAATGCCCACAATTTATCAATTTTTTACAAAAGAACCTCAGGGTTGGTGCAAAGGATTTTCTTGGGATCTTGGCAAATTCCTTATTCTTTATCTAGTCGCTGTCTCTATCTCTGTCTTCATTCTCCTGCAAGGCATCTTGGCTGTCCTCCTCTTCATCTTCCTCAGCCTCTTCTTCATCCCCTCCTCCATTCATCATCTCCATCTCAACCTCCACTGGGCCCTCCTCAACCCCCTCATCTACCCCACTGAAGTGCTCAGCATCCTGGGACACCTCCACCATCTCAGTGCCTTGGACCACCTCAACTGCGCCCTCGCGGATTTTCTTGACATGGAAGGTGAAGGGGGGCACCTTGTACACAGCAGTCTTGGACCGGGCATAAACAACATGGTCTGGTGTGAAGGCCTTCTTCATCTTGTCACGGGATGTCTGGATCTTCTGCTTGCGCTCAGGGTTGACACTCATGCGTGTTCCAAGCTTTCCCATCTTCTTCTCAATGTTGTGACGTGTCTTCTCTAAGTTCTCCTTGGTCTTCTGCTTGGTCTTCTCTAAATTCTCCTTGGTTTTCTGCCTGGTCTTTTCCAGGTTCTCTTTTGTCTTCTGCTTTGTCTTCTCCAGGTTGTCCTTGGTTTTTTGCCTGGTCTTCTCTAGGTTCTCTTTGGTCTTCGCTCTGGTCTTATCCATCTTCTCCTTTGAGAAGACCGTCTTCAGGGTTTGTACACGCTGCAGGCTGCTACGCTTGATGCGCTCGGCACGAGACTCCTCAATGGTCTCCTCAATCTCCACCCCCTCCTCATCTGATGAGAGGTCTACATGGGGTTTGTCTGCCTTCTCTCCTTCTCCTCCGTCCTCTCCAGGCTCTTCCACAGCTTCCTTAAGCTCTAACAGGCTGCCTCCTCTGCTTCCTGACACAGACTCAGAAACCTTCATTGATTTAGAGATGCTGAGTTTTGAGGGAACCTTCACTTCATCCTGTGGAGAAGAGAACATAAAGAATGTTAATGCAATTTAGTGTGATAGGTAGACGGTTCTGAAAGTTCAGGCAACAAGTGAGAAAATGTAGGCAGAGGAACATCTACTTTGTAAGCAACAAAAGGTCAAAAATACAGTATAAAAGGTCAAAGTAACTGGAAAATTACAGAGAAAAATCTTTCTTGAGATATGAATCTGCAGCAGCTCCACCAGCTAGCACATACTATAGTTAATGCACATGTTGTGTGTTAAGTTGATGGACTTGTATAGTTGATATATTTGATGGCTTTAAGATTTTGGCTGAGATATAGTAAATATAACAAGAGATCTCCCAGAAAGTTGGCATTACTAAAACTATAATACAGCTACATGCACATGGGTCATCTTGGTTGGGCCAAAATACCTTCATAAGAATATAAAAATGTGAGAAATCCCATGGCCATTTACCAGTTCATGATTAAAGCAACAATACTTTTCTTACCACTAGGGGGCAGTGGAACAAGTTGTAAACACAACACTGACATAATATCACCATATAAAGTTGGTATGGCTAACCTAAATTAACCTAACCCAAGCAAAGTCTAATATTCACTCTCTGTTTTGTTCTGGTTTGGTCTCAACCAACTCCTAAGAAAAATATTTGGTTCTTTGGCTAAATGCTACACTATGTTCACCAACTACTCTTTGCTATTTGGTGCTGGACAAGTAGTGTACGGTGGGTTTATCAGAGACTTTTCACTGAAATCAGCTGCTGCTGCTGCTAGAAATGTGTGAGCGGTGAGACTGAACCAAAACACTAACATTGTGGGCTGTAAAACCAACAATGACGGAAAAGACGATACAAAACTCTGTAGAGCTGAGGGGAACTGCAGAGTCAGGTGGTTCTCTCCGGGTTCGTCACTATGAGTGAAAAACTTTCCGGTCATTCCATGCATAGTTAATATAAAAAGATTGATTAGTGCAGCTTTACGGCTATGATTAGCTTTAGGTTCATCTAAAGGTAAATGCAGTCCATTTATGTTACGCTGAGGATAAGCAGGAGGGTTGGAATTAGGGTTTGGTTAGTTGAAGGTTAAGAATTGGCATGAGCACTATCTTTGGGATAGGGGTATTGGTAAATGGAATGGGACGTTTTCATTATTATGAAATGCATGTATGTCTATTTGTGCATTTTTCCTTTCTCTTTCTATGTGCACAGGTACACACAGGCTAACTGAGGTGAGGAACATGACTCACCAGTCGGGGTTTGCTACACAATAGAGGCATCAGAGGCCAGCCTAAACAAAGATGTGGGCTGATTACATTTGGCAGAGGCCAAGACCAAGTGGAATCTGTAACAAGACTCCAGGGTTCACTCATTTATGTCATACCAGAGGGAGCCATGACAGAGAAAAATGTCTGAGACAAAGGAATGGAAACATGGAAATGGAAAGAGGTTAGGGGGGGTTTCTGTTAAAGCTGTGTTGAAGCATGCACACTAAATCACAGTTGGAGTGCAAAGCTGCACATATTCTTCTGCTCACGTTAATAAGATATGCATAGTACACACACTTAACGGACCGTATACACACACACACACACACACACACACACACACACAGAAACACACACTGGCTGGATGCAAAGGGGAGGAGAGACATCCAGGATGTTCCCATCAGGATCAGGGTGAGTGGAAGTTTTGTCTAATTCTCCCTCATAGGGTATTCACCCAGAAACACTATATTATCTGCTCACAGAGACATGAGCAACCACAACAGGAGAGAGTCACAAGTCAAGAGTCAAGTCGAGACACCAAATTTAATGCCATTTTAAATTTGTAGACAAAGAAACAGTTAATAGATATTGTATATATTTTTACATTTGTATTTATTGCTTTCAAACATAGCCGAGAAGGTATGGTATTGGTATGTTATTCCTTCTTTCATAATTACAATAATTTCTCATTTCTGAGCTGAATGTATTGTGTAATGCTGCTGATGTTGACGACAAGAGAGGCTTTACATTTCGGGCTTGGGGTGGATATCAAGTCACTCCAAGGCCAAGAGCTCAAGTCCAAGTGAAGTTATGAGTCACTGGTGTTAAAGTCAAAGTCGAGTTGCAGATCTTTTTTGATTTTGTCAAGTCTAAAGTCATCAAATTCATGACCGGAGTCTGACTTGTTAAAATAACTGCTCCTAGTAACAGCTACTGCAACTTCATTGTCGACTGAAAATGACATCAGAGGGACAGATACATCAGTTGCTATTGGTTAGGGCAAATTAAAACAAAATCACCTCCCTCCTGACAGAAATTGCCCAACATGAACATGATATCAGGCAAAAAGAATGAACTGAAACAAAATGGCAATTCAGTTTGATTAAGAGGCAAATAATGACCATAGTATATACAGTAGAATGCAGCCTGGTGAGATGTATGAAAGACATGGTGGTGTGAAGTGCAGTTTAGTTAAGTAATATTATGAAGAAAATTAAATGTGATATGGGCAGTGTTTAGACTTTAAAATACAATGATTTGTGAATCCACAATGTTTGCTATAGGGCCGCCATCAAAAATTTGTACATGTACTCAAAATTAGGCAGAATGGCGGGAAATTTAGTAAACAGGTTTCAGCTCCCCACAACATGGACCCATTCCATTTTAGCTAGCACAACCCACAGGACAGAACATCAAATTTCCACACAAGATTTCCATGCAATTTGCTCATGGGAATTTATTGACCCCATGACCTTTCCTCTAGCATCCTCCTCAGGACAAAGTAGCCCCACTACATTCAAGGCTGTAAAGATAGCACTTCCATCATTCTGGGTGTAATGTAATCTTGCAACCTCCAGGGCCCACTAGTTTGGCTTTGGATGTTTAGTCTTCTTACATAAATGACTTGCTCAGCACAGTTTTTACACCTCTTGTACAGAACACCATACACAAAACATAAGTAAGTGTGACCTAAATCCACCTGACCCCAGCCCGCTCCGATAAAGCATTAGTGCACAGCACTACTTTATGATCTTCACCTTCCATCGTCCATTCCCCTGGTCCTTCCATTTCCCATCCACATTTTTCTCGCCTTTCCCTGTTTGCATTCCAGATGAGGGAGCCTTTCTTTCCCTTTCTCTCATGTACCCCATTCACCTCATAAATACAATGCTCCGGCTTGGAAGGAGGGGTGAAGGGAGGGGGGCTTCCTCTTTCCATCACGGCAAATCCTCGTCCAATTGGGCTCCTGAATGTCTGCATGAGGGGCCAAAAGTTGTTGTACATATTGTCTTTTCCTCTCCCTCTACACGCCTTTATGGTCAAAACAGGAACACAGCAGAGCCAGAACAAAGGACCACAGGGAAGGGGGGTAAGGTGTGGAAATGGGAGATACTTCTCTGCTGTCATATGAATCGAGTAATAGCACAAGTGGGATGATGCTTTAGAGTCGTGGAAAAACATCTGCTCAGCAGGAAGATGATAGCATCAAAGTGTTGGCTGGAAGGTGGAGGTATGAGAGCTGAGGGTGGGTGAGGGGGGCCTCCTGTCTATTGTTTTCTGTTGCAGTTAGATTGTGGTTTTATGGAGGTATTGTACTGCAGTATCTTGGGTAAACTTGACCTTGCATGAGGGATCTTGGCTTTCCTGAACAGCTGTGTTGACAGGTGGGAGTGGTGGAAAATACCTGCCTCGCTCAAATTCATTACATCTTGTTTCAATCTTAAAGACAATGCAGTGTGTGTTGTAAATCGCTTAAGCAGCATGTGGTCCAAGTCTCTGACATGGCCCCACAGTTTGTCAGAAGAGCTCTTATTAAAGGTGGATATTAGGGTTGAATGTTTGCAGCTGTTTCTTGTGAGATAATATCACTTCTTTCCAAGGAGACAGGAGTTTCCTGCCGTATCTTAAAGGAACAGTTCAATATTTTGGAAAATGCACTTATACGCTTTCTTGCGGGGGTGATAAGAAAGTCCTAACGGAAACAGGAAAATTGCAAATGTAATGAAAATTGGCCCATCATATCATATATATATACAGTATATATTGATATTTTACATGCATAGTTGACTCACTCTACATGTTTTTATTGACCTTTCTGCACAGCCAGAACCAGTGACTTTTATGCTTATGCTGCACAGATCAATTGGCGTGTTGATCACACTGAACATTAATATGGAATCCTTGGTTGGTTTTGTCCAGTTCATTTTCATATCACAGCACAGTTTCATTCAAGGCTAGGTTTTTTTGCACCCAGTCAATTGAAGCCAACTGAGTGGCTCACATCATGGCTTATTTGAGCCCCTATTGACCCCCCAACCTCTGTGCCTTGTGCATGTACCCACTTTCCTCTGACTTGCCATGAAGCACAGTGCACACAACAGATAACACGTGACAGCTTCACTACATTATATTTGTGTCAGTTGTACTTTAGTGGTGCAAATCTTCTAACAAATTTCCAGTTAATCAAATTACCAAAACCAACTGACATGCAGTGAAGCTGGGATGTGGGGTCTGGGGCCCTGGAGCAGTTGTCACTTTGCTCAGTAGGTAATCCAGCCTGGTCCCACATGGATCTTATTGGGAATGAGGGACAGATGTTAAAATGATGGACACCTTGGACCACAGAGAATAAAATCTAAATTAATGGGCCTTGGCCAAACTATTGTGGAGTCATTTAAGGCTTCATGGATTATTTACTAATTAATAACCCAGAAAAAAGGTTGGTATAGCTGAATCCCATTAGCTTTTAAAATAACATGTGGCTGGACTGCTCCCTTATCTTTGAGGAGCCTGGACATACAGTGTATACGGTGTGTGCCTGGGAAAGCCCAGTCTGACAGCAGAGTGTACGAGGTCATAGGTTTATGTGTTTGCATAAGAAGGATTCAACAGAAGCTGGGGTACAGGGGGGAATTCTTTGTGTGTATGTGTGTGTGTGTGTGTGTGTGTGTGTGTTTTTCCAAAGTACGTGGAAAGAGTGTATGGGGAAGTTCAGGAATTCACATTGGTGTGTTGACTTCCCGACCCTCCAAATTTAATGGGGCATTGTTCTCCATGAGGCTGCTGCACCAAAGACAGGAAGGTACACTCAGAGCCATGGAAAATAGACAATTGAGGTATGTAGTGGTTCTGTGAGTAAGTGTGTGTGTGTGTGTGTGTGTGTGGCAGTGAGACAACATTTTGTCTTTAGCTCTTGTAAAACATGCACAAGGAGATAATTTCCATATTTGGTTTGCTTTTAACTTACAAAATGACAGTCGGGAGGGAAGTTAGTTGCAAAACATATTGAACCACAATGTGTGTGTGTGTGTGTGAGAGAGAGAGAGAGAGAGAGAGAGAGAAATAGAGAGACAGAGAGTCAGTGTGTCCTGGAGTGATGGGGGTAGTTGTCTCATGATTTGTTTCATCACAATATGAGGCTGTGCTCTTTGCTCTTTATCTCTTGTTATGCCTTTCTTTCTTGTCTCAGTATCTCTCTTTCTTTCTTTCCCTCGTCAGTCTGTCAGTGGTGGACAGATTGCTGCATGCAGTGAGTCATGGCTGGTGGAAAAGTCATTCAACTAAGAAGTGTTTACAGTGCTTTTATTCTGGCTCTCTCTCTCTAACAACCTATAACCCACTATGTGTGTGTGCACTAATGCATGAATACGCACACTTTTTAGCTCTCTGGCAAAATACATTATAAGTACACTGTTAATAATACTGCTAATATGAGGCGCCCTGGTAGCCTAGTGGTTAAGGTGCATAACCACAACGTCCACGGTTCAAATACCGGCTGGGGGACCTTTGTTGCACGTCGTACCCCTCTCTCTCCCCTTCTTTCCTGTCTCTCTCTACTGGCTGTCAAATAAAGGCAAAATTAGACAAAAATTATCTTTAAAATAATAATAAATTATTTTAGTGACTTTATAAAGTGAACATTTTTCAGTTGTCATGTGGCTGTTATTCAACAGG